>NC_056739.1:596609614-596622114 GCF_019279795.1 Protopterus annectens | reverse complement strand
ATCACAGTGGAGATTATTATCTATTTCAATGCCCAGAAGTTTGGTGTGGTTAGAAGGGGAGATGGTGGTGTCGTCCTTAGATGTTATGCTAAAGGAGAGAGTTTTTTTTTTATCTATTAGGGGTAAATAGTAGCAGTTTTGTCTTTTTGGGATTTAGAATTAATTGGATACCCGATATCCATTTTTCTACTGAGTTAAAGGTATCTTGAGTGAGTGTATGCAGGGTGGTGGGAGATGAGGTGGAGCAGATCAGGGTTGAATCATCTGCATGTTGTATGAGTGTGGCATGTTGTGTAGAGCTATTGAGGTTATTTGTGAAAATTGAGAACAATAGCGGGTCCAGTATAGAGCCCTGTGTGACTCCTATGGTGGTTGGAAGTTGTGTAGGCAGAGTTCCTTTCCACTGGACTGATTGTTGCCTGTCAGATAGGTAGCTTCTGAACCAGGCTTAGTAGAGGAGGTGAAGGATAATGATGTTAGTGAGTCTAGTAGAATGGAGTAGGAGACCATATCAAATGCTTTTGAAAGGTCTAGGAAAATGGCTAATACATATTTGTTATCATTCCTGTGAAGGTTTATATAATTAGTGAAGAATAGAAGGGCTGTGGTAGTGCTGTGATGTGAACAGAACCTGTGTTGTGTGTTAGATAGCAGATTTTGTGTGTTAAGAAAGGTCATCACTTGCAAGTGGATGCATTCCTCAAGAATTTTGGATAAGGGGCAAAGGATGGCAATAGGCCGGTAGTTGGAGAATTCATAAGAATTACCTCCTTTATGGAGAGGAATGATGTGAGATACTTTCCAGAGTTTGGGTATGTAGGATTCTAGTATGGAGCGGTTGATAAGGATGGAGACAGGATATGATAGGGAGTTACTAGCCATTTTTAGGTATGCAACAGGTATGTTATCAGCTGCTAGTGTGGTTGGCTTTAGTTTTAGGAGGAGTTTTTTAATAGTTGAGGTGGGCACTGGTGATAGGCTAAAAGAGGGGGTGGTATGGGATAGGTTAGGTTGTGATTGAGGTAGACTGTTTTTGGTTATTTGATTGTTCAGGGATAAGATGGATTTAGTAAAATGGGTATTAAATTGAGAAGCTATGTCTAGGGTATTGTTAGTAGATCTGGGTGATGGAGTTGTGGTTTTGCCTGGCTTTAGTAGGGAGTTAATGGCATGCCAGAATTTTTGTGGATTATTTGAATATTTCCTTTGGGTGCTAAGAAAATAGTTTTGTTTGTTTACTTTGGATTCAGCCTTGGCCTTGTTTCTAAGCTGTTGGTAGTATTGCCTGGAGCTAGGAGTTTTGTCAGTTTTCCAGATTTTCCAGGCTTTATCTCTAGCTTTTAGTAAGGCTCTGGTGTTCCTATTTAGCCAGGGTGCGTAGTTGGCTGTAACTCTGATCTTTCTGCTGGGAGCTAGACTGTTAAGGATGTTAGAGAAGGTAGTATTGAAGTAGTCTACTGCCTGATCTAACCAAAGTGTCCGTAGTGGTTCCCAGTTGCAGTGGTTTAGGACAGTATTTAGGCATTGTGGGGGAAGGGTACGGTCATCTCGTATGAATTTGTAGACTACTGGTTTGGGGTGATTGGAGTGTTTGTGGAGTAGTAAGGTGGGGAGATGATCACTTAGGTCATCTGGGAGACAGCCTACTGTATAGTTTTGTTTGGGATAGTTGGTTAGTGTCCAGTCCAGTATGGATTCTCTCTTTGTTTTCTCATCTATTCTAGTTGGTTCTTCAATTAGTTGAGAGAACCCATATAGATTGATATGTGTTGAGGGGCTGCTGGAGTTACAGGCTGCCCAGTCAGTGTTAAGGTCTCCTAGTAGGATTGTTTCCTGAGGTAGATTGTCCTTTGTCCAGTGTAGGATGTCTTCTATTATGAGTGTGTTGTTGCCTGGAGGTATGTAGCAGCATATTATATTGATCTTCTTGGTGTTTCTTATGGAGAGGACAGAAAATAGGACTTCAGCATTTTGAAAAGTGGGTGGTGTAGTGTGCAGGAGCTGGAGGTTAAGGGTGTTTTTAAAGAGAATGGCTACTCCTCCGCCTTTCCTGTTTGTTCTATCAGATCTAAGTGTATTATACCCTGGGGGAAGAAAGTCTTCATCTTGGATACGGGGTTTAAGCCAGGGCTAGTGTGGGTAGTGTGATAGGAGTAGTTGTGCAGCGGTAGGTCTGTTTGTAAGGAAGGTTAACAATAGTAGAGCTAGTGATAGGGATGTGAGTGTGGGTAACATGATACTACTTTGAGTGAGTAGTACAAGTAGGATTCCTGGTTGGTTTTGTGTGAGGGTAGAGGTGTGTTGTCTGGGAATGTGCTGTTGGGAGTGGGATCAGTGTGGGATGTAATTGGATTGAGGTGGGGGGAGGTAGGATGAGTGAGTTGGGCTAGTTAGGGAATTAGGGGTTGGACTACAGGTCAGGTGATTAAAGGTTAGAATAAAAGTAGAAGTAGTGAGGGTGGGTGGGAATAGGGGGCAGGGAGGGGAGCAGAGTAAGCCCGAGCGCACCGAGGGAGAACGAAGTGGGCTAACACTGACTCCAAGTGTTTCCTTAGGCTTTGGTAAGTATGCAGTGTTAGCTTAAATGGTTATATGTTAAACTGAAAATTTTAACTGTAATTTAAACTGTATGTTTGCACTAAGTTATAGACTATGTTATGGGCACAGAGTATAATTTTCTGACATTCTTAAAAGGATACAGAATTAAAGCTGGGGTTAGTTACAGATGGAACAGGAGAGGAAATGAAATGGTATTTTATAGATTTGAGTATTACTCAAAAGAAAACTGACTTTAGTTTGGGGGGGCACTAACTGGTGAGCAATATACAGCTGTTTATTCCTGGTGATGTACTCATCAGTACAGAGGTTTGATTAAGGAACTATACAGCAGAAATGTACTAATACACTCACTAACATTTGTTTAAGTTAATGCAGGTAAGGTATTTTACTGTCTAGACACTTGGAAGTTAAGCACCTACATTAGTGTTTAGTCTCTTTAGTTGCAGGACAAGTGTCTGTGGGTGCCCAGTGCTCAAGAGAAACTTTGAAATTTCCACTGCTTGATATGGGAGGCAGAGACCTGCTTAACCTGAAGGATGGTTTGGATTAATTAGTGTTTAGTCTCTTTAGTTGCAGGACAAGTGTCTGTGGGTGCCCAGTGCTCAAGAGAAACTTTGAAATTTCCACTGCTTGATATGGGAGGCAGTGACCTGCTTGACCTGAAGGATGGTTTGGATTAATTAGTATTTAGTCTCTTTAGTTGCAGGACAAGTGTCTGTGGGTGCCCAGTGCTCAAGAAAAACTTTGAAATTTCCACTGTTTGATATTGGGAGGCAGAGACCTGCTTGACCTGAAGGATGGTTTGGATTAATTAGTGTTTAGTCTCTTTAGTTGCAGGACAAGTGTCTGTGGATGCCCAGTGCTCAAGAGAAACTTTGAAATTTCCACTGCTTGATATGGGAGGCAGAGACCTGCTTGACCTGAAGGATGGTTAGGATTAATTAGTGTTTAGTCTCTTTAGTTGCAGAACAAGTGTCTGTGGGTGCCCAGTGCTCAAGAGAAACTTTGAAATTTCCACTGCTTGATATGGGAGGCAGAGATCTGCTTGACCTGAAGGATGGCTTGGATTAATTAGTGTTTAGTCTCTTTAGTTGCAGGACATGTGTCTGTGGGTGCCCAGTGCTCAAGAGAAACTTTGAAATTTCCACTGCTTGATATGGGAGGCAGAGACCTGCTTGACCTGAAGGATTGTTTGGATTAATTTATGTTTAGTCTCCTTATTTGCAGGACAAGTGTCTTTGGGTGCTCAGTGCTCAAGAGAAACTTTGAAATTTCCACTGCTTGATATGGGAGGCAGAGACCTGCTTGACCTGAAGGATGGTTTGGATTACTTGAATGCAAAAACTTACAGGAGGATGATTACACGTCAGGGGAGACAAACAGCTGCTGTTGGATTTGAAACAAAAAAAGATGATGAATAAAGAAAACCCCACAGAAGCTGTAACTGCACCAGACAATGCCTACAATGAAAGAAGAAAATAGAAACAGTGTTTGGACTTACAGAGGGATTCCGAGTGGAAGTGAGTGTGCACTGGGGTTCAGATCTGAGCCCATTGTTGTTTATACTGGTTATGGACTACATTAGCAAACATGTCAGAGGGGACAGAGCAACAAAGCTGCAGCATGCAGATAATGCGTCATTACAGGCAGATTCTGAACAAGAACTTCAGCAGATGATAGGGGAATGTAATGCAAAACTGAAGTCACTCAGGATGAAGCTAAGAACATACAAGACAGTTGTAATAGCACAACATGAAGGAAATCAGAAAAAGTGAAGAACTGAGATAAAAGGGAAAATAGTGGAACAGGTTAGCAGCTTCAAATATCGGGGAGGGGTGGTTGACGAGAAGAGAAGAGTTTATGAGGAGGTCAAAGCTAGAATCAGAGGGACTGCAGCCAACTGGAACAGAGTGTCAGGGGAACTGTATGACAGAGGAATGCCAAAGAAGCTGAAAAGTAAGGTGTACAAAACAGTGGTTTGACCAGTACTACTATATGGTACAGTGATCTGAGCAGTGAAGACAGAGCAGTTGAGGAAACTAGAATTGATGGAGATGAAGTGCCTGAGATGGGTGCTAGGAAGCACACTGTGGGATAGATGAAGAAATAACGACATCAGAGCAGCTGCCCAAATAGCTGTAGCTGCACAGAGTGTCAAAGAGAACAGATTAAGGTGGTTTGGGCATGTGTGCAGGAAAGTCGAAAACAATCTAGTGATGACTATTGGGAGAGACAGGAAGAAGGCAAGAGGAGATGAGTGTGCCCAGCAAAGAAATGGCTGGCTTTAGTCAGACAAGACCTGCAACAGTCATACATACCTGTCAAAGAAGGTAGGACAATGGCACTGAATCAAGAGAGATATGGCAATAGTTGAAGTAATACCATGACCCCATGTAGAAAATGGGAAAAGGGGGTTGTTGATGATAATGATTGGCAACACAAATATTGAAAATACAAATATACAGTCATAGCATTAGAAATATAAAGTGCACCATAAGATGGATATAGTGGTGAAGTTTAGCCGAGAAAACTACATATCTTTTGTTAGTTGTAATTCTGTACACCTTGGCCTTCATACCTGAATTAGTTAGAAGCTGAAAGTTAGAAGTTAGAAGTCAGGACTATTTTGTATCTGAATAATGTGTCTTTATTTATTCCAACTAAAGAGAAACTTTGCTTTCTGTAAGCAGGCCCTTCTTCTGATTAAAGAGAACTGTTTCCATCCTATACAAGTACATAAAGTGCTGGTAATCCCAAGTATGAGTGCTTACCCAAATATTCTGGTGCAACAAAGACAGACAGCATTTCTGTCAGAGCTGTAACAATGACATTATTCCTGAAGATTAACCTGCTTGAACTGTTCTGAAAAACTCTAGAAAAGACTTGGATGGGGGCCATCCTGGTGAACCTCCAAGAACAGGAAGAAATATACCCAGGAAAAAACGAGCATGATAGAATGAAAGAAAACAGAAATATTCTGGCACCCTCAACAGTCAAAATGATGTATGTTCAAACAGCAGGGAAAATGCAGATGAAATTTTACTGCAATACAGCTTTCTGTAAATAGGAAATAACAGGATTTACCATAAAGTTCATACTGTTTTTGAACATATTCAAGATGCTGAGTTACATCCACAGTACTAAGCTCTTGTTAGAAACTTTAACCAGTCCACTAGCGGTAGGGGCTTGTATACAGTCACTGCAAATTATGATTATTTAACCTCATAGTTTATTTTTATTTTTCTTGGAATTCAAAATCATTTTCCTTAATTTTTGATAATGGTGGAAAATATTTTAAAATTATGGCAGACAAATACCTTATTTCAGCAACTCTCCCATATCAAGACTTTTCCCTAAGCAGTTCAGATTTATGAATAGATCATTGTGTGCAATTAAAAAGTGTTTTTGTGAGGGGTTAAGGAATTGATATGTCTCATTCCTGGGTAAATGGCAGGGGAATGTAAGTGAAGTATATAACTATGCCACAAAATCAGATGTAAATGGAGTAACTGCATCTGTTCTGCATGGGATTGAACAGAATGTTTTAGTTTGCTATAATAATCTTTGATGTGAAGATTCTAGTATTAGCCAAGTTGTGCTTGACTCAGTTTTTGTAAATTGGTCTGACAGCACAATTATATATATTTCCATGAATGTTGTACGTGTTCTTTTCAGCACATATGGGTGACATAGCCATGAGCAATCTGTGATCTTAGAAAAAGCAGCAGAAACATATAATCATACTACAAAAATAAAATAAAACATACTAACCAGTTAATGCACTACAGAAAACTGCGTAAAGTGGTATTATGCTGCAATCCCTTTCTTAAGAGCTACCAAAAACTCAGATATTTTGATTTATGTGATTGAATAGAGTTGCCTATAAATTTGTGTACTGGAAATTTGAAGACCTATATTGTAGTTGGGAAAATTAAATAACTTTAGAAGAAAGATACACAGGCTTTGAGTTTTATATTCTGCACACTGTCATTAATGGCAAACATATGGAACATACGTAAAACAAAATATCATTTTATCACACACGCTGATGTCATCAAGTTAAGCAACTGATTAATTGGGCACTGTACAATCCCACGTGTGCACATATTATCCAGAAACTTCAATGCCAATAAGTTAGGATTGCTTGCATGAATGTAAAACCAAGAACATTAGGTAATACGGAAAACATATGAGCCACCAGAGTACCTATGAAAAGTTACATACACATTCATCACTACTGCTTGTATCCAGGTCACTTGCTTGCAGATACACTGGTTCATTAGTTATTAACTTCTGATGATGTCACGATTATCCTATAGCTGCTTTATAACTGATAAATTCAAATGAGGTAGAATTAACTTTAATCCTATATTAGTTTAACTTGCTAAATACAACTGAGGCAGAATTAAATTATAAAGTATTATGATTCCAAGAAGCTTTTGTTAAGGAATATGTGACTGAGTGAGGGATTTTTGTGTGTGTGTGTGTGTGTGTGTGTGTGTGTGTGTGTGTGTGTGTGTGTGTGTGTGTGTGTGTGTGTGTGTGTGTGTGTGTGTGTGTGTGTGTGTGTGTGTGTGTGTGTGTGTGTGTGTTTTGCAGGAGCTTTTATAGGATGTCCCCTTGCATGTGTCTGGACTATCCAGCAAGCTATTCATCTCTATTATACAGGCTGGCAGTCCTTGCTCCCTATTTATTTGCAGGGCCACTGTAGTGATCTGCAAGTTCTGTTTACTGACCAAGAGTGTAACACTATGATACAATAGTAGCCTTTCCTGGAGTGTAATTGTGCCACAATGCAATGGTAGCTTTCTCTGAAGTGTAGTTGTACACCACAATGCTATGGAAGCCCTCCCTGGAATGTAGCTGTACACTGTAATACAATAGTACCCTTCCCTGGAGTGTAATTGTACACTATGATACAGTAGTACCCTTCCCTGAAGTGTAATTATACACTGTGATACAATAATACCCTTCCCTGGAGTGTAATCGTACACTATGATGCAATGGTAGCCTTCCCTGAAGTGTAATTCTTCACCACAATGCAATGGCAGCCTTCCCTGAAGTGTAATTATACACGTGATATAATGACAGCCTAACCTGCAGTGTAATTGTACACTATGATGCAATGGTAGCCTTTTCATTTTCCAGTACTCAAAAGACTGGAAGAAATACTTGATTTCTTTCTAACTTCGGAATATCTGCCTAAATACTTCATCCTTAAATTTTCAGGGTCTACGTTTTAGTTTCCTCTCAAGTGTTTGGCAGTGCTCTGTGCAGACTCAGACACCTTGAGTGACAGTTTTCCTGTAAAATGAATATATAAGGAAACAGCACCATTACTTAGTAATAATGACCATCCCTCCTGGCATGTCTAAAGGTCAGTTCCCTGTACTTTCTCCTATTAACCTGGTGATCTTGGGCATTCTGAGGCAGTGTAGCAACTGCCTCATGTACACAGACATCCCTCTCCTCTTACCTCCCAACACTCAGTCTTGTAAAAGATGCACTTTTATATATCCAAATTGGAAGCCATGCAGTCTCAAGCCAAGACCAGAATAGTTGATCAAGAGGAGAAGGGCAACGCCTGCACCACACCACATGCAACACGTAGCCCTCCAGAACACCCACCATGATAGCTCTCACATAAAAACACAAACCATACACCCACATTTGTGGAGCCTCTCTAGAAATCTACCCAAACAGCAGAGACCTCCAAGGCAGAAACGCACTCAACCACCAAAACACAGCACAAACCACAAGACACATAGCCCACCTACATAGTGTGTCCCTCATGCTAAGCCCCTAAGGCAAAACAGCTTGCCCAATGCACTAATCATAGGTGACTCAATAGTGAGGCACACTGATGTCCCACTCACTAGGCTGAATAAGGAGAAAGTAACAGTCAGCTGTCTATCAGGTGCCAGAATGTGACACATAACACATGCACTCAGGTGACTCCACAACAAGTATGACTCTGTCACTGTCCATGTGGGTGTGAATGACCTGAGACACACCTCCCTGGACTACATGAAAAGAGACATGGAGGAGCTCACAGATTATGTGGCCCAGGCAGGATTGACCCTAGCCCTGAGCAGCATCCTACCATCACCCAGAATGATATGGCAGTACAAGTAGAAAATGATTGACTTCAACAATTGGCTAAGTTTCTGGTGTCATTCTAAGGGGATCAAGTATCTGTCTGCTTGGGATGACATGATTAACAGACCTCAATGCTTTGCCAGAGATGGCCTGCATCTGTCACCACTGGGATACTGGCTAATGCTCTTGCCACCCCTATAGTGCCTTTTTTAGGTGATGTTCCAAGGACCAAATTACCACTGTAACAGCTATAAATAAATGTGATCTGAGGGTCATGCTGCTCAACGCTAGAAGTCTAAATCTCAAGATGCAATTGCTCGAAGCACTCCTAAAAATGGAGAACATCGACATTTGTGCTGTAACGAAGACCTGGTTTAAAGCAACAGAAGGCACCCCTATGCTACCAGGCTATAACTCATTCCACACCTTTCGGCCCCAGAACATGAACCGAAGCTCCAAAGGTGATGGTGTTTCCATATTCATAAAGGATATGCACACCTCCATACTGGTAATCCAACATAACGCATCTGAGATACTTCAGGTACAACTAACATTGGGTAAGACGGCAATTCAGGTTGTAGCCTGCTATAGGTCCCCAACCATGTCCCAAAACTCTCACTCCACATTCCTAAGCACCCTGGAAACTATTAGGGTCCAACCCAACACTCTCATACTAGGTGACTTCAACTAACCCTCCATCAACTGAGAAAACTACTCATGCACCAATACACTGGCCCAACTCTTCCTGGAATTCATCAGTTCTAATGCCCTGGACCAGCTCATTCTTAGCCCCACTAGAGGAAACAACATCCCTGACCTAGTTATTGCTAACATGAGCAACCGTTGCTCTACACCAATAGTCAATTCCTCCCTGGTTAGATCCGACCACAAAATAATAACCATAGAAATCCACATGTCACCCCCCCCCCCCCCCGCAAAGGTAACCACCATGAAAAACTTCTCTAAAGCTGACTTTGGGCTCCTAAAAACAGAGGTGACTAACTTCACAGCACCCATGTCAATGGAAAATAGATGCATGACTGCCGAATCATACACCAATGAACTTTACAAACATGTACATAAATGTATGGAAGTAGCCATACCCAACAAAACCAAGAGCTCTCCTCCAAAAAAAGGAAGCCAATCTGGTGGTCCCCTGCCATTAATAAACTCTACAGCAGAAGGAATAAACTGTTGCAGAAAAAGGTGAAGTCCCAAGATGGGAAAAAACTCCCTTATTAGCCTCAACAAAAAGCTAAGATCCCTCATCAAAGCCTCTAAAGCCAGCTATGAAGGCAGAATTGCGACAGACACTAAAAACAACCACAGAGACTTCTATAGTTATATCAAGAATCTCCACGGCAATACCCAGGTTTGCTCTGCATTACTGCACAATGGTACAACCTATACTGAGCCAACAGATATTGCCAAGATACTGGCCGGCAGATTCAGTGCCAACTTTACCCCCACAAAGGACCAATAACAGTACTAGAGGAATCAGGCACCCAGCATTACTGCAGCATAGGTTGAAGCTGCATTGTCCAAGGCCAAGAATACAGCTTCCATGGGACCCGACAATATCTTTGGATGTGTTCTACATGAACGACAGAGTGAACTGGTACCACATCTGTGTCCCCTGTTCAATGACAGCCTCATCTCAGGCTTTGTCCCTACCGAATGGCGCACTGCTACAGTCATTCCTCTCCATAAAGGGGGAGCAACTACAGACCCTGGGAATTATCACCCCATTAGCCTGACAAGTTTGATATGTAAGGCTATGGAGCACATCATCATGGACCTAATTAACAAGGCTATAGGGAATCTCCAAACTCTAGATCCCACACAATTTGTATTTGTGAAAGGTAGATCATGCCTGCTCAACTTGGTTGACTTCTTTCAGTCAGTCATCAGAGTTATGGGTAAGGGCAAGGCTGTTCATACGGCCTACCTTGATCTGACCAAGGCCTTTGATACCATTCCCCACTCAGGAATTATTGATAAACTCACCAAACTTGGCATCAACCCCTATATCACTAGGTGGGTTGCAAATTGGCTCACAAATAGAACCTACAGTGTGAAAGTAACGGACTCCAAGTCAGACTGCCGACCAGTCACGAGTGGACTCCCACAGGGATTGGTCCTGGGTCCTTTCCTGTTTGGCATCTACTTCTCAGAAGTCCAGGTCAACATGGAGGGACTCTGGCTGACCAGGTTCATAGATGACTGCAAGCTGGGAGCCATTATTAACTCCCCAAGTGATGTAGATATCCCACAGAAAGACCTCACTGAGACCAGTGACTGGTGTTGAAACCATGGTCTTAAGCTTAATGCCAAAATATGTGCTGTCATCCCCTTTGGGAAAAACTCAGTTCCCACTAATTACCACATCGATGGGAGCCCACTGAACACTGAAGGTGTTATAAGAGATCTGGGGATACAGGTTGACAGCAACCTCTCCTTTGACCACCACATTGCCACTGTGGTCAGAAAGTCCTTCTATGTGGCACATCTCATTACCAAGGGTTTTGCATCCAGGAAGAAAGAGGTCATCATCTTTCTATACTCTTCCCACAATAGGCCAATCATCGAGTATAATGCCCCATTTGATATGTACCTCACTAGACACATGCAACAGCTGGAAAGGCCACAAAAGTACCACAGGAAGAGGATCCTAAGCCTTAAACACGTCCTACATGGACAGACTCAAAAAACTCCAGCTATTCTCTGTCTCATATCGTCTACTAAGACCTCATTACCACAATCAACAGAACATGCTGGAGGGACAGGTTTATAACCCAGAGACTGCCTATGCTCTGTAATAGACTTCCCATACATGTCAAGCAGAGCACCTCACTGGCTCTCTTCAAGAGAAATTTGGATGACTGGATGGGAAATAGAAAGTTCACCCTGGGGATCACTCCAGTGGTTCTACTTGATACAGGCACTGGGAACTAAGGTCAGGTGGTATGATGCCAGGGCACTTCTATGGGCTAGGCTTGTAAAGGCTCTAGGGCCATTAGCCTAGTACACACCTATAAACCTATGAATAGTGTTTCTAAACTGAATTTATGATATGTAAAAGAACATGCAACATTCAGGGGAGCAGTAATTTTGTTTCAAACTTATTTACTCTAAAGTTAATTTACCTTAACTTTACTATTTACTGTGTATGTTTTTTTTAAACACATCTTTATTGAATTATCACTTGTGACATAGGCAAATTTACATTTCTACAACATTTACAAGCATTATACTTCATATATATTGCTATATATCATATAACCTAAGCAACATTACATAAACTATTCAATTCTGTCCCGTTTTTAAACAAGAAACATCTTTATTAAACCATTACTTATGACATAAGCAATCATGCATTTATATAAATGAAAACAAACCACACTGACACAATCCTAGTTGCAAGCATTTTACATCATAAACCATACTGACACACTCTCAGTTGCAAACATTATACATTACTTATAATCTACCCAATCATTTTCAGTCAAACATTACATAGCTCATTTAAGTTCTGCCTTCTTTTAAACCTCGTTCATCCCCTGTATGTATTGTCCCACAATTCCCATTTTTTCTATGTAGTTTGCTCCTACCCTTTTCTAAAGATCTCAATTCCAGTTGTTCTATCGATGTTACTATATTCACTACTTCTAATATAGTTAAGTTAAATTCTGATTTCCATTTTCTAGTAACTGCTATTTTGGCAGGGATCATAATTAGACACCGCAAAGCCTTACCATGTCTAGGCAATTCTGATTCTGTATCATAGCTCAGAAAAATCATCTCCCTTGTCACACCAAACTGCCCACCCAACATCTTTGACA
>NC_056739.1:596574614-596602114 GCF_019279795.1 Protopterus annectens | reverse complement strand
CACACACACACACGCACACACACACACACACACACACACACACACACACACACACACACACACACACACACACACACACACACACACACACACACACACACACTCGTACACGCACACACACATATGTTTTGGCACTTTGGCCACATACCAACATCAAAATGACATACAGAACTAAATGAAATCCTGGAAAATTTAGAAACACCTACAGGTAATCATAATTAGTAAAACTACACTGAAACTGTGCCTCTCTGTGTGTGTTTTAGCCTCCATACCTGCCATACATACATACATACTAACACCACAGTCAGACAAACTTGGTAAAGTCTGTCACTCCATAAACTGTGCTATTCACACGTAACAGGTTCAGATGTTTACAGGGCAGTTCAAATATGCACACACTCAAGACACATATTCAAACCTCTACAGTTACAAGCAAACAAATCACAAAAACATTTCAACTCTGTTTTTTGCAAAGGGGTAAGTTCATCTGCATCCCTGAGTGGAGGCTCCACCTTCCCACCCATTTTACTTTATTATTCTCACTCCATGGTTGTTACACCTTGGTGTAAGAACATTCAATGACAAGCAATGAAACAGCTTAGTTAACAGACTCCAGGTGTTGTATTGTGTTCAGGTATGTATACTGGGATAAGGATATCAGGCTACCTGTGTACTAAATGATAAAGTGGACAACAGAGTGAGGAGTGGTGACAACAGATGAATCTTTTCTTATTTGTTGATGAGTGAGAAATGGAAAATATCGTATGGGTGCCCAAGACACTTAGGGGGAACATTGTATCAGCATATACAACAGGCCACGGTGGTGCAGCGGTTAGCGTTGTCACCTCACCAGCAACAGGTTCTTCGGTTTGATTCTCAGCTGGGGTGTCTTCTGTGCACCGTCTGCATGTCCTCCCCGCAGTTGAGTGAATGTTAAAAGACATGCAGGTAGGTGCGTGCATGTGCCTTCTTTGAAGGTTGGGTGCCGGGCTGGCAACTCGACACTGTAAAAATCCACTGCCAATCATTAGCGGACCGGTGATCCGCTGTGGTGACCCCTAACTGGGAAAAGCTGAAAGACTTATTGTATCAGCATATACCTCAACAGCAAAGACTCAGTAGGGAGGAAGGAATGTGCCTATTAAATTAAGGATGCAGTGTGCAACCTAGAGGATAGAAAAGACTTCCATAAAAAGAGAAGTAGATAAACGGAACAGGTTACCTGATTACTTCATAGATTGTAAGACCACAGACTCATTCAAAAAGGTTTAGAGTAAGAGGTGTGCTAAGTGATGCACAATAAAAAGAGCAAAGAAAGGTACAAACAGCACAAACACGGCAGACTAAATAGACAGTCTGTCTTGGTTTGCTGTCAGAACTCTGTAATGTAATATTCATGTGCACATTTTCAAACTTTTGCTAGAGTGCTTTTTCTCACTTAGTCATAGAAATGATGTTAGTATGTGATTATACACCCACTCTAAATTATGCAGTTTGATGCATTATTTATAATTTTGGTCTGGAGGTACTACTATTTGTAAGGTACTACTTGTAAGGTACTATTACTTGTAAGATACTACTTGTAAGGTACTACTTGTAAGGTACTACTACTTGTAAGGTACTATTTGTAAGGTACTACTTGTAAGGTACTACTACTTGTAAGGTACTACTTGTAAGGTACTACTACTTGTAAGGTACTATTTGTAAGGTACTACTTGTAAGGTACTATTACTTGTAAGATACTACTTGTAAGGTACTACTTATAAGGTTCTACTACTTGTAAGGTACTACTTGTAAGGTACTACTACTTGTAAGGTACTATTTGTAAGGTACTACTTGTAAGGTACTATTACTTGTAAGATACTACTTGTAAGGTACTACTTGTAAGGTACTATTACTTGTACGATACTACTTGTAAGGTACTACTACTTGTAAGGTACTATTTGTAAGGTACTACTTGTAAGGTACTACTTGTAAGGTACTACTACTTGTAAGGTACTACTTGTAAGGTACTACTACTTGTAAGGTACTATTTGTAAGGTACTACTTGTAAGGTACTATTACTTGTAAGATACTACTTGTAAGGTACTACTTGTAAGGTACTACTACTTGTAAGGTACTACTTGTAAGGTACTACTACTTGTAAGGTACTACTTTTCATTATTACAAATGACTTTGCATTATTACAAATACATAAATGTGATATCTGCAGTCGTGTGTGTGTATCTCTCCTTCAAAATGCTAAAAAGATGTGTTCCATGATTGTTGCACTTACTTATCTGTTGCCATCAATGAGCAGACAGAGAGATGACCACACATAGCAGTTGTCTTCTGCCAGGGGCATGAATAAAAAGGATTGTATAAGACCAGCTGACTTATCCTGGAATCATACAAATAGATAAAAATAGATAAAAAAACAAGATTGCAAAGTAGGTGATATAAAACATCTAGCCTGCAGCTTGGACATAGCTTAACAGAAAGTCTGTCAAAAACTGACTTTTGGTTTTAAATAAATTAAATCCAAGAATAACCAGAGACGAAAACTGTTGATGATGGAAAATAGTTATTAACTCAGTTGAACAAGGCGCAGAAAAATGTATTTATTTATTATTACTTGTATTTGTTGACCGGGAGAATTCAGTGGGTTGTACAGACCCATTTTCAGTGGAGGCCCGGGGAGAAAAGCGCCACAAGAAGTTACATTAATAATAATAGTGAAAGAGAGGTTACATAATAGACAAAATTCAAAGTCAGAAACATTAGAGTAACATTATATTAAGCTATAGGCTTTCATATGTAACATTCATTGCAAAAGAAAAGGAGGTTACCTAGTAGATAGATAGGTAATCTATATATACACATTTAAAACAATTCTGGCAAAGAAAATACGACACACAATATATAAATGGTTGTGAAAAAAGAGACTCAGTTTTAAAAACTGGTATATTAGAATGATTTTATTATTACATGAAAGCAAGCAGGTAAAGAACACACCAGACTGTTAGAACACTGCGATACATGGTGTCATAGTACATGTAACTGGTTAGCACAGACATAAAGAAAGTATGTAAAATTAGGTAATAAAGCCATATGTCCCTCCACGGCTAATATCTTATTATTTTGCCAGATGGCAACGTCTTGAAGACTAGTACAGACAGAAAGTTACCTTCAAATATCATAAAAGGGGTCTGCTGAACTGGGAAGCAAGCAATTTGATTTTTCTTTTTTGGCATACACTGTTGCATAAATAAAAGCTGTCTACAGTGAGCAGTAGAACAGTTACCTCAACTTAGTTCATTGTCCATGCAGGAAATAACGTGTTAAGGACTTATTTAGTATAAGCTAGTTAAAATATTAATTTACTCTGTGGAGGGTGAGGTACTGTGGTTATGTGAGAGGAATAGCTTGGCATGCAAAACGTCTGACATTTCATGTGCAGCAGTCTATTTTTTTTACAACTGGCTCTGATCTAGTGCTTCTCTCTAAGCCAAACTTAGAATTTTTGGCATCGCTGGCGTTAACAGTGTGCTAGAGAGGCCACACACATCTTTTACTTCAGCTTCATAGTTTCTCATCTTACAAGCATTGCAGCTTTCCTCTTTTATACACAGTTACTGTGTCCCCCAGGAACAAAATAGGCTACAAGACCTCCAGTAACTCCAGTTATTTCCAATGGAAAGTATTTTAAGTTCATTTTCTTGCAATACTTAAAGCTTGGTAAAATAATGGCTGGAACACGACAAGTACTTCTTCATCCACTATGAATCACCCCCGTGCACACCACTAGGAATACAGTGTTCTGTTATGGAAAGCCACATCATTTGTAACTTTTGACATGAACAAGCATGCTGAAAGTAATCTAAGCCCAACCTCTGGCTTAGATCACAATTTCTTAATGCAGTAAATGGGCATAGTAATCATACATTAATTCCAGTCTAACATGGCTTTTGCTTAGCAACATTGCTGATGTGACACATGGGATGCCATTTGCCCTCTTTAATTTCTAGTATTGTATTCCTTACTGTGTTCTACCAATACCTTCACGTGCATGCATAACACAGAGATTTGTCTCTGCTTTAGTTATCATTCAGTCTTCAGTGTGGGTGGGGATACTGACAATATCCAGCTAATAACAGCTACCATTCAGTGTTCAGTGTGGAAGGGGGCTGCTATCATTATAGTTTATAGGTTCATAGTTATAATGACCACCAGGGTCTTTATAAGCCTAGCCATGCAATCCAACCCAACTCTGTCCCTATGTAGCATGGGTATTTATTAAGAGGGAGGATGTTAGTCAAAATGTTTCTAGAGGTTGTGTGTGGGGGAGGGGTAGTTTGGGCATTACTGTTTGCCTCTGTTTATCAGAGACATGCCAGACAAGCCAGACCCAGGCTTAATTTCCAATTTACCATCCATTGGTCAAGATTACACTTAAATACGGTTAGGGGTGTACTCTCCTTCACATGGATGTGGAGCCTGTTCCAGAATATGGAGATGTTCTGAAACACATATCTGTCTCACCAACATGTCTTATTTATGTCACAAATAAAATTTAAATCCTTAAAGATAGTGGTTCTGATGCTGTTCATTTTGCAGATGTGTAAAACATCCATCAGAGCTGGATCAGATGATGCCTTACATGCCAGGCATAGATAGCCTGTCAGTAACCTGTTGGAGACAGAGTATAGCGACAGGACTTTAAGGTGATCTCTATAGGACAATGTGTTTATACCCTGGATTCTCGTGGTAAGAAACCTCTGTGGGCATTCCAGCTGCTGCATATGTGTGGTCAGGTACATGCTGATGGGGACATTATACTTAATGAGAAGACCCAAATAAAATGGCACTATGACTTCCTTGGACCTGGCTGCCATGCCTTAACTTATAAGTTGTCAACATAGAATGACTTTTTTACTGCTTGGCCACATGTTGGTCAAAGGCCAGATTACTTTCTATATATGTTCCCAGATCTCTGACTACTGTATCAACTCTTAGGGATGTATTATTGATAAAGTAATTTGCCTGGATAGTAGTTTTCCCAAAAGGCACTATTATGCATTTTTTGGCATTGAGGTTTAGTCCGTGACTTTGGCATCAGTTACTTGTCTGTGTTAAACCCTCTTGTAAGATGTTTGTGTCATGTTGGGAATCTATGACAGCTCCCAATTTGCAGTCATGTGTGAACTTGGTCAGCCAAAGGTCCTTGACATTAGCTTTTACTCCAAGAAGTAGATGCCAAATAGGAGCATTCCAAACACAAATCCCTAATGTACCCTGCTGGTGACTGGTATCACCAATCCTGACTTCCTGGGTCCTCTTTGTGAGCTAGCTGGCAATCCAACAAGTTTTATAGTGGTGTTTGCCCAGTTTGGTGAGTTTTCTAACTATAGCTGAGTATGGTATTGTATAGAACATCTTAGCCAGGTTCAGGTAGGTGGTATGCACCATTTTCCCCTCAACATTTGCCTTGGAGACCTTCTCAAAGAAGCCACCAGGCTTACTAGGCATGATCTTCCCATGACAAAGACAAACTGAGTTGAGTCTAATGTCTGAAGGTTGCCTATGTCTTTGTTGATCATTTTCATAATTCATTCCTTGGTTTTCTAGGTTCATAGGTTCATAGATTACTACTAGGCTAACTGCCCATGTGGGATATTATAAGCCTAACCAATTACCCAGAATCAAACCCTGCACATTGTGTCTATAAGGTAAACACTTTAACCATTATGCCAACCTCCCACATAGATTAGTACTAGGCTAACTTGTGGGCCATTTTAAGCTTAGCCAGTTACCCCATGTGAAAATCAAACCCTGCACCTTGCACTTATAAGGTGAACTCTTAAACCACTATGCCATCCTCCCACCCTTACATTAGCCAGACTATTTGGTCTGTAGTTTTCGGGGCCAGCTGATGATCCACTCTTGTGAAGTGGGAAAACTGTTGCAGTTCTCCATTCTCATGGTACAAAGTCTGTTTTGAAGCTATAGTTGAAAAGCAACTCAAGTGACCCTGATAGGTCATGTTTCCAGCTGTTTAGGAGGTATCCTGAGGTATTGTTGGGGCCCACTGAGACTGTGTTTTTGGTCTTGGCGAGTGCAGCCAGGACCTGTTTCCTTGTTAATATTTGGGGGGGGAGGTATGCTAGTAGGTACTTCATGGAGGGAGGTGTGGGGGGAGTGGAGAGTGAGGTTTCAGCTGAATTTGTCAACCTGCAAATTTGCTATGTCGCTCTGCTCAGTGAAGGTTGGCACCACTGACCACCAGTTCTGTACACTGTTGTGTGCTGCCTTTGAGATTTTGGACAAAGCTGTAGAAGGCCTTGTGGTTGCCTTTAGTCTGTTGTGGCTATGTTAACCTCGTAATTGGCCTTGTTGGACTTAATTACTCCTCTTATTTTCATGCTTAGTTTAATTAGAGAGTTCCTGTCATTATGGGAGTTGCTCTTCCTGATTTTAGCCATGACGTTTTTCCCTTTGGTTATATACCCTATTAAGGTTAGGATTCTACCAGTGCGGTTTGCTTTTAGAGTTTGTTTTGGGCTTACCTCTAGTAGGTACAACAGCCTTTATACAACAATTTACATGGTTGTACAGGGTCTCTGTGAACAATTTCACATAGGTTGTTGTGAATTCTGAATTGGGAGTGGGAAATGCATTTTGCTAAACTATTGCTTAATAAGATGTAGTTTTCTTTGGAATAGTTCCTAAATGTTACAGGATTTTTTCCAAGCAGATTTTTATTTTAAAGGAGACAGCTTTGTGGTCTGACCTCACTAGTGAAGACATGACTCTGGGGGGGGGGGGGGTCTCTCTTCATATATCCAGGGAAGTACGTCTCAAGTTGTTAACTCCCACATGGACTTTGATAGAATCGTTGTGGTACCTGTGCTGTAGCAACTTGAGTGAGTGAGTAAGTTGGTGGATCCTGGCTCCAGATAAACAACTAACAGTTATCTTCTACTTGTTCAGTGTGGTGAGTAGGGCATCTGTGTGTCATACAATGGAGTCCCCTATGACAAGAGTTCTGGGTAATGTGTTTGCTTGCCTTATGAGTTTTGCTTTTGGGATTCCACTAGATGTAGAAGTACGTGTGGTGTTTGGTATTGCTTTTGGCTAGTGCTTTAGAGATTCTGGAGGATAGGAGTTACAGTTTCTAGGCTTAAGAGGTCTTTGAGTTTTGGGAAGATTTGGGAACTTGGTGGATCGTGGCCTCTGATAGGCAACTGGCCATTATTTTGTTCTTGTTCAGCCTGGTGAGTGGGGTATCAGTATGTTTTACAATGGAGTCTCGTATCTAGAGTCGTGTGTATTTAGGTATTGGCTTGCTTACGGGTTTGGTAATTGAGGAACCACTGGGTATGGCTGTATGTACAGTGCTAGGTGTTGTTACAACTGACTGCTTTCGAGTTTGCTGAGAACAATTTTTGCAGGTATAATGTCTGTGAGGTATTTTGTGTTTGTGGGTTGGGAAGACTACATTTAAGTGCCTCAGCATAAGAAGGTCTATGTATGGGATGCATATTGTGTGTGGTAGGTGTAGTGTTTTCAGGTGTTTCTGACAACCAGATTGTTATTTTAAGTGCTTGTTCATATGTAGGTATTAGGCTATTAGCCCTAGGGCCTATATAAGCCTAGCCAAAAAGGTACCCTGGCTTTTGCCACCCAAGATAATTATTTTCCTGTGCCCCATCAAGCAGAGCCACAGAGGTGATCCCCAGGGTGAAATTCCTATTTCCCATCCAATCATCAAGATTTTCCTTGAAGAGAGCTAATGAGGAGCTTTGTTTGATATAGATAGTGGAGCATGTCCAACAGCTCTGGGTTTGACATAGCTTTGTATGTTAGGCAGAAATCGCCTCCGAGTAGGCGATATGCGATGGAGTAAAGCTGGAGTTTTTTGAGACAGTCTGCATAGGGCATCTGTTTGAGGATGGTAATCCTCTTTGTGAGGTATTTCTGTGGCCTTTCCAGTTGTTGTAGATGTCTTGTGAGGTACATACCAAAAGGGGCGTTGTACTCTATAATGGGTCTAATAACTGACGAGTAGAGGGGAACAATGACCTCTTTTTTCCTGGATGAGAAACCTTTTGTGATGAGGTGTGCCACATAGAAGGATTTCCTGATTACTGTGGCGATGTGATTTTCAAAGGAGAGACTACTGTCCACCTGTGTCCCAAGGTCTCTTATCACACTTTCAGTGTTAAGTAGACTACCACCTATGTGGTAGCTCATAGATACAGAGTTTTTCCAAAGGGGATAACAATGCACTTTTTGGCACTGAGCTTGAGGCCATGGCTTTGACACCAGTCATCTGTCTCAGTGAGGCCCTTTTGTAGGATGTATGCAAGAGTTTTTCCTCAGACAATTTGTATATACATCTCTCACATACTGTGGTTGCTTTTTTAATTTCTCCAAATCTTTTGGGTTTCTAAAACCATGACAGGAATAGACCCCATTCCTAAGTCAAAGTATGATTAAAATTCATGAAATTAGTATTCTTTCAATCTTTGATGTCAACCAGAAGGGCTCTTTGCAGCACACGCAATGTGCCCAATAGTGACTCCTTCTGCAATTTGTATGTCGTTACACGTATCGGTAACATATCTAAATATGATTGTAGATTCGTTTTTATAAGACCCCGTTACTTCTACTACTATTGGAACTGTCTGGGTCTCTTTCATTTCTGTCTTCAAATCCTGATATTTTATGACTTTGTGTCTCTCTGCATGCAGGACACTGTACTCACTGGGTGTAGGAATTTCAATGATCAATACTACTTTTATCTTCTTTTCATGGATCAGTATATCTGGTTTTCTCTATTTTTGAACTGTTGGTAATGGGTTATCCCATGTGATATAAACTTCTTCATTTTCTGTGATACTCTGTGGCTCATGTTTCCAGTGTTTTCAGCTACTTCAGTATTATAATGTTTGCACAATCCCCAGTGCAACAGTCTTACCACATTATTATGCCTTTCAGTATACAGTCCTTCTGCCATTAGTATGTCACAACCAGCAACAAGATGTGTGACTGTTTCTGTTTTACAAAACCTACATTTGTCTGTTTCTCCCACATGTTCAATGGACTTTGTAAACCAGCATGTACGCAGCCCACTATCTTGTGCCACCAATATTAACCTTTCATCTCTTGGTTTAAATACACTCTCCTTAACCATTCCTGTATTCGATACTGATTAACATAAGGTTGTTCCAGTTTTATATACTTGAAACTATATTTATGCATTCTCCACATTTCTTGCCTTCTCATTTGATCCTTCACCTTTTATTTTTTCTTTTGTTTTTTTGGCATGTTCAGTTGCTGCCTGATTTTTATCTACTTCTGGTTTGATTTCCATTCTCTCTTGAAGCTGATATGCTACTGCTAGTCTAAGAAGGGAAGTCATCTTAGATTTATTCTCTTCATGTTTCAAAATTTTCACTATGATTGGGTCTTGTGAGGTCAGCAGATATGTACGCAGTCCCACGATTGCAGATCTATACATGTAATCAATTAGAAGGAGGCCCATACCTCCTTCAGAATGGGGAGTATATAATCTTGGTATGCACTGATTTTTATAAATCATTTGAAGAGCATGAAGCACCCTTCTTGTTTTCCTGTCTAATCTATCCAACACCATATCAGGCCAGTCAATCACTCCAAAACTGTAAGTTAGGACAGAGCAAATTTGTTTATAGCTTGAACTTATTCCTAGATGTCAACTCTGTTTTCAGGATTAATTCAAGTCTTCTAAAATACTCCTTACTGAATTTTATTCGCATTTGCTTATGTTTTATTGTTGATCCTTCATCAATTTCCAAATATTTATACACTCTGTCTTGCTCAGGTTCTTTTATATCACATTCTTGTCCCAAACTGATGTTTTCTTGGTGCTGCAGCTTTCCTACTTTAAAGGTTGCTTTTGTACATTTATCAAGACCAAATTACATTTGTATATCATCTAAAAAAGTTTTGACTACTTGCAGTTGTGCTTTCAGTTCCTCATCTGATGACCTCTACAGTTTTATATCATTGATAAAGAGAAGATGAGAAGTCTTTACACTTTGTTCCTTTCTGGGAGCCAAATTATAGCCATGATGTAATCTGTTAAGCAGACAGTTTAATGGGTTAAGGGCAAGACAAAAGAGCAATGGTGACAAAGAGTCACCCTGGAATATCCCCCTTTGGATTTTTATCCCTGGAATAATAATTTGGCCTTTATCATGGCTTAACTGCAAAGTGGTTTGCCTCCTTTCATGGTCACTGTAATGTAATAAGATCATTGAAGGGTGAATCTTATACATTTGTAAGCACTCTTTTATCCATGAATGTGGGATGCTGTCAAATGTTTTTTTGTAGTCTATTCATGCCATACTTAGATTATTCCCCTTTTTACAATTCTCCATTATGACTTTAATTAACAACAAATGATCCTTTGTTCCATATGGCTTTCTTTTATTACCCTTTTGTTCTATTGCCATAATTGAGTTTTATTCTAAATGACCATAAACTCTGTCGGCATCAATTCCAGTGTATGGTTTATACATCGTCAGAAGGCAAGTTACTGGTTTTTAATTTTTAGGGTAGCTTGCAGGTTCACTATTAAGTAAGAGCATTGTTTTTCCTGTTGTTAGCCAGGCTGGTGTCTGTTTGGGGTGCTCGTATAAACAGTTCTTATTCATGGCTAAATCTTTGTGCAAAGATGTTAATACTTTTAGCCAGAAGTTAGGTACTGCATCTGGGACTGGGGTTTTCCATTTAGAGGCTTTTCTTAACTTTGTTTCAATCTCTCTGGCCATTACTTCATCCTATTTCATATCCTAATAATTTGAACGTCTTATTCTTTCTTTTACTTCTTCTATCCATTTAGTATCTTTGTTATGTTCCACAGGATCTTCATACTTTTTCAAAATATATCTATTTCTTCTTTTTTTGGTAGTCTTTCATACCTTTTACATTGTTTCCCAATTCTCTATAAAACTTTTTTTTTGGTCATAGATAAATTGCTTATTTTGTACTTTTTCTTTATAAAACAAAAAACGAAGGAACTAAGTCAATAAAATATCTTGGAGTGGATCTCTGACTTGGTTCCTTCATTTTTGTTTTATATTACTCTGCATGGTGTTTTATGAAGTACTTTCCCTTTATATTTATGAGTATATCTTCTACGTTTTTCTGCCTGCACTGATATTTTTAGTTCATTATTTGTGACAGTGCATGATAAATCCTGATCCATTATAATACCGCACATTATTTTTATAACGTCTGTCTTTCTGAGTATTTTTGTTGATCTGTTCCCTCATCTATACTCTGCTAACAATGACACTTCGTAATTGCTTTATAGTTTTCTCTATTCGATACTTTCATGATGGTATTCAATTTTTCCCCATCCTTTCCCTTACTACCCTGTGTTCTTGTGTTTTATCTGTTTTTAATTTGGCTGCACAGTAATGTATCCTATTTACTTCTGTTGTTTCGCATGAATCTCTATGGACAGTCCTAATTATTGTGTTCATTTGTTTTATCAAACTTCTAACTTTTGGGGTTTTATGCAGTCTAGTTCTTTCACTGATCTTAATATGTCTGTCCATCTCTATTAAATCAAGTAACTCTTTTCTTAGATAATTTTCTTCTAAACTGAGGGCACATTCTTTGTTCGCTATTTCCTGTGGGCATTCTATAGAAAGTTCTAGAGCTTCCTTGAGAATTAAATGGTTGTCAGTGAACATTAGACAGTTGTTACATTGTCTCACAATACTCATATCCGCCAACCTGGCTGCAGAGAAATTGGGAAAGTGCATATCCATAATCAGGTCCTTTACTGGGTGAGCTACAAAGGTGAGGTGCACAAGGGGTTAATAGTGGGCGAACTCAATGTGTTTTTGGGACTAGACACTAGACTAGGCTACATAATACCAAATTCAATGGGAAGAACTGCTCAACACGCAAACTAGCTTCTCTATGCTACCCAACGCACCAAGTTACTGGTACAGTTTCAGAGGTAATTTTAAACTGAAAATTTGGCTTCTATGGGTCTTTATCTATAGAGGACACTACTAGGTGCTACTGTGCAATGAGCAACAGCACAAACATGCTCCCAATTTATACAGGCACTTAAAACACATGAATCTGGCTTCTAAGTCCTCTGAGCAAAGAAATGACTACACTTACAGCTTTCTTATGTATTTCCAAACTCAGATAGACCAGGTCGCCACCTACTGCCACTAGTTAGACTATCCTAGTCCTCTAAATGTAAAAACACAAACAAATGCATGAGAGTGTCATGTTACAATAAAACAACTTCAACAAACCAGCTGTGCAAGGGGATTTAAAGTCAGTCAGACAACAGCAAGACAGTTTGAGTAATTTCAGACACATGCACAAATAAATCAAGAAGTCAGCAATCGCTTAAATAGCTTCTGATAGTGTGACTTTTAAATACAAGGACTTAGCTTTTGTCTGGATGGCACATGATGCAAGGAAATCACTTCATAGGTACACGTAGTGGGAATGAGCCAAGAGCTATGCAAATGTGCTCAATTTATACAAGCACTTAAAACACAGGAAGCTGTTTTCTTAGCCATTGATCCATCCTCAGCCCCTTTTTTCCCATTTTTGCACATGGGGTCATGGTGTCACTTCAACAGTAAGAATAATTTCAAGCCAAGCCAAGGCTGGCCCTGCCACGGTAGTTCATCCGTACCACTCACTCACACACACACTTGCACCTACAGGCAATTTAGACTGTCCAATCCACCTATGGCATGTCTTTGGAATGTGGGAGGAAACTGGTGCAACCAGAGGAGACCCACACAACCACAAGGAGGATATGCAGACTCCACACAGAAGGCACTCCAGCTGAGAATTGAACTGGGGAACCTCTTGCTGTGAGGCAACAACGCTAACTGCTGCACCACTGCGGCCACAAAGAAGATCTTAAGAAGCTTAAGAATACTAAACTGTCTTCTTAGCCCCTCTGGCCAATAAGGCAACTACACTTACAGATTTCTTATGTGTTTCCCAACTCAGACAGACCAAGCCTTCACCTACTGCCACTGGATGGAATATCCCAGTCTTCAATGCAAAAACACAAAAAAGACTGCTTGATAATGAGTGCTACCATAATACTGCTTTAATACACTAGCTAGACATGGTGATTTCAAGTCAAACAGACCAGATGAAATGTATAAAGTTAGTAATCTGTGAATGAGTGAACATGTACTCTGTTACACCACAGGAGCTGAAAATTTGCTGTGAGAATCAGTGTAAAACTTACACTGAACCAGTGTATTTGGGCCAGGTTAGAATACCATTAATATTTATAGGTGAATGCTAGACTAACTGCCCTGATGAGTTATTCTGAGTCAAGCCAAAAACCTGAGATTAGAATCAAACCCTGAAACTTGTGTCTATGAAATGATAACCATTATGCCAACCCCCTCCCACTCCACCCCACAGTCAAAGGTTTGTAGACTGGTCATTGAGAAAAGCCAGGGTTAAAAGTCAATGACGGTACAACGCTACATTACCAAATGACTCAGCTACTGAAAAAATAGACATTATTGTAGATCAGAGTGTATGTGATGTGTTTTTAAGAAGCATATCAAGGACTGAGCTTTCACATATAAATACCAGGCACGTGCTATTTCCAGTGCCATTTTGAGAGTGAAGCCAGAGAGTGAGCATGTGTGAGTGCAGTAGTTAGTTTGTATATAAGTTACTTAACTTCTATTGTGATGTGTTTGTATATAATAAAGCTGTTTGAACAGAACCCATGAAGACTCTTCTATTGTCTCCAAAACAGGAGAACAACATGGTGTCAGAACCGGGATTGGAGAGAATAATATTCAGAACCATGAGGTGCAGAGATGACAGCGAAGGCAAACTAAGAGAAACGAGCACAAAAAAAGGCCAGCAAAAAATCAAAGGTAATGAGAATTTGCACAAACTGCTTATTTTATAAAAAAGATAAAATGGAGCTTTACAAGGGTACGAACCACATTATTAAACAAGCGGGAGGCACGAAAGATTTATTAACTAAGGGAAATGCTTAAAATTAAGATGTTTGACAAAACGATTATTAGAAAAGTAAAACAAGCATATTTAAAGCAAAACAAGTATGTTTAAAGCAAAACGAGAATGTTTAAGGCAAAATGTGATTGTTTAAAGCAAAAACAAGTAGTCTGAAGCAAAATGGGCACGTTTAGAGTAAAACAAGCACAAGAAAAGTACACTGGGAATGAAAAGGGATTAAACGAGCAAAACAAATATAATATGGGCAAAAAGGGCATTAAGCATAAATAAAGCAAGGTGGCTACATGTTTTAGCAAAGTACTGTGTTTTGGCATAACTACGGCTTCATATTGTATCAAGGGCATAACTAGAGTTATTCGAAGTATCTCAAAGCATGTAAAAGTGCTTATAGTGTGTTCTTATTACTGTGTATGTATTGCAAAGAGTTTATTTATGAGCAAAGTGCAACTATTTCATGAAGTACAGTCAAAGTATAGCCATTTCGAAAAGTTTCTTGTGCTGGGTGTGTCTAGTCGCAAAGTGCCACCATTACAGAGTGTTTCTTGCACTGTAAGGAATTGTTTAGCAAGGTACCTCCATTTTGGGGAAATTTCAGTGTGTGTGGACAGTTTATTCACAAAGTGCAATTATTTCGAAATGTTATTGACTCTGAGCTTCTCTTGCTCAGTTCATTCGCATCATGCACTTATTTGAAATGTTTCTTAAAATGATGATAAACTACTTTTGCAATAAGTTATTTCAAGACTATTACAGTGCCAGAGAGACTTATTTCGCTAAGTTCAGTTACACAGAGGCTTGTTGTGCTACTGGGCAAAATTACAAATACTGGCATAAATTTCTGGCATATGTGTATGTGTGTGTATTTGTGCTTATTTGCAAAACCCTTCACTGGTATGTGTTAACATGGCAGATGGATTTCAAAAGCCCCTACCACTTGTATATGATCAGAATATTGCAGAGAATTGGAGAATATTTGAGCAAGAGTATGACATTTTTATACAACCAGCTTATTCAGGTAAAGATGCATGCACCAAGGCATTCATTTTGTTAAACCTAGCTGGGTCTGAGGCCATAGAAAGAATACGTTCATTTGTGTATGCACCAGCAGTATATGAGGGAGAAGGTGAAAATCATCATATTGTTGTACAGGCTAAATCAACGGAAGCCCCTGAGTGTTTGAAATGCAAGTTCAGAGAAATTTGTAACACCCAGACAAATATTACATTAGAGAAGCATTTGTTTTATAAGAGAGATCAGAAACCAGGGGAAACGTTTGAAGCTTATATAGCTGACCTAAGAAACAAAGCCAAAATGTGTCAGTCTGGTGACTTAAAAGATGACTTAATAAAGGACAGGCTCGTGTGTGGTATTAATAGTATTGCTGTGAGAAAGATTTTACTTTGTGACAGTGACTTAATGTTGAGTAAACCCACTAAGATTTGTCAAATCCATGAAGTTACAGAAAAACACACACGTATGCTTGCAAATGATGAGCATGGTTTCAGCAGGCTCCAGAGCAAATGTAGATAGCATGCAACATGTGGCAAACAGAAGTAGGCCTAAGCACATGGCAGCCACAACCCCTGTTGGCTCACCAGAGAAACCACGCAGCTTTCTAGCAAGTTCTAAGACTAGTTCAGTTAAAAGCGCATGTTCAGTGCAGTACAAGTGTGAATCAGCAAAACCCAAGTCCAGCTTTATTGTTAGCTGCCACAATTGTGGTGCAAATAGGGTTGCCAGGTTTCTTTGTGGCTAAAACCAGACTAAGGTCACGCCCCTTGCATCATCCATAACTCCACCCATTCCCACCCCCTCTCGCGTCCATGCTCCACCCATTTTGTGACATCACCATGGCATTAGCTGATGGAAACACCCTCTTTTTCTGTTCCAGATGCCTGCTTTCAGCCAATTTACTATGCTTTTCTGTAAAAAAGCATAGTAAATCAGCCAATTTAACAAACACTGATAGTCTGTTTCCTTTTGTGAAACAGAATACTGGAGTTTGTACAGTGTTTTCCTGACTACTAGAGACTTGATTTGATTTGTGGATAGTCCAGGAAAAAAAATGGATAGGTGGCATTGGCAACAGGGATGATTTCCAATTTCCCACCTATTGGTCAAAGTTATACTTGGGCTAGGGATGGACTCTGCTTCACATGGATGGGAAGCTTGTTCCAGTGCATGGGGAACCCTCTGAAACACATTTGTGTCTCATCAACATGGCCTATTTATGTCACAAGCAAAATTTAAATCCTTGGAGGGGGGGGGGGTAACACAGTGTAGCATGACAGAGTGGCTGCAGGTGAGGGTTGCAACAGACAAAAGTATGAAGAGATAGGGACAAGGAGTAATTGGAGGGCCTAGTGTGTGTTCAGGGTGGGGAGAAGCACGTGCTGGTATGAAAACTCTGGAGGGAGAAATGCAGTCTGAGGATGACAGGGGGATTTACAGGTGATAACAGTAAGGTAATGGGGAAGTTAACTGGAAAGAGTAATGTGAGAAGCAAATTGTATATTGGCTTTGGACAGATGAGGATAAAGCAGCAGCAGACACTAGAATACCGTACAGTGAAATAGGTATAAATTAACATTCGACAATTGTACTCCTAGCATAGTATCTAAGGTGACTAGTACACAGAAAGTGGAACTACAGATGGGCTGGTAGAAATGTGTCAAAACAATCAGTATACAGTAATATAAACATGTACATTACATTCAGCAACATACCTCTCAACCTAGAAATATCAAAAATCTGGACAAGGCCCATGAAAAATAGGTACAAATCTGAACGCTAATTAACGTAAAATTTGCATACATAATTACACAACCCCACCCACTCCCGTGGGGTTGTGGGATACCGAATTTCAAACGCAAACTTAAGAAAAGACCCAAAATACAGCACCAGAGTCCCCCTGCAGCCATTCCAGTGTCCCATTACCTGGCTATTTCACCCCATTTACCATACACACTAAAGTTTGCATACTGCTTTACTTCTTAGGTTCATAGGTTTATACTAGGCTATCTGTCCTAAGGCATTTATAAGCCTAGCCCAAAGTTTTGTGCCTTACGCCACCCCTTATATGAAAAAATACTGTGCCCATTAGTTTGTTGTGCCTCTGTCCAGCAGTGACAGAGATGATTCCCAGGGTAAACCTACGATCTCCCATCTACAGGTCAAGATTTCTCTTGAACAGAGCCAGCGAGGTGCTCTGCCTCACATGGACCGGGATTTTATTCCACAGCATAGGGAGTCTCTGAGTGATAAATCTATCCCTCCAGCACGTCCTATTTATATCCGTGCTAAGGTTTAAGTCGCTTGCTCTAGTGGTTTTGGTGGATTTGGATGTTTTGAGGTGGAGCATGTCCATTAATTCCGGGTTGGACATGGCCTTGTATGTCAGGCACATGTCACCTCTGAGCAGACTGTATGCGACTGAATAGAGCTGGAGTTTCTTCAATCTGGCAGCATATGACAGATTTTGGAGTCCCTTTATCCTTTTGGTGAGGAACTTTGGGGTCTCTCCAATTGCTGCAGATGTCGGGTGAGATACATCCCGAATGGGGCATTGTACTCATCATTGGACTGATAAGTGAAGAGTACAGGGAACAATGACCTCACTAGATCTGGATGTGAATCCTTCATGATCAGGTGGGCAATGTAGAAGGTATTTCTAACCACTTTAGCAACGTGAGTGTCAAAAGAAAGGCCACTGTCAACCTGGGTCCCCAGGTCCCTGATAACCTCTTCTGTGCTTAGTGGATTGCCACCTATATGGTAGCTTGGGGTTACCTTGTTTTTCCCGAAGGGTATGACTATACATTTTTGGCTTAACTTCAGGCCATGGCTCTGGCACCAGCTATCTGTTTCCATGAGTCCCTTCTGAAGGATATCCGTGTCCGATGTATATATACTCTACATACACTCTATATATATATATATATATATATATATATATATATATACACTCTCTCTATATATATATATATATATATATATATATATATATATATATATATATATATATATATATATATATATATATATATATATATATATATATATATATATATATATATATATATATATGTATATATATATATATATATATATATATATATGTACACTATATGTATATATATATATATATATATATATATATATATATATATATATATATATATATATATATATATATATATGTATATATATATATACACACACTATAGATATATATATATATATATATATATATATATATATATATATATATACACATATATATATATATATATATATATATATATATATATATATATATATATATATATATATATATATATATATATATATATATATATACACTCTCTCTCTCTATATATATATATATATATATATATATATATATATATATATATATATATATATATATATATATATATATATATACACTCTATATATATATATATATATATATATATATATACACTCTCTCTCTCTCTATATATCTATATATATATATATATATATATATACACTCTATATATATATATATATATATATATATATATATATATATATATATATATATATATATATATATACATATATATATATATATATATATATATATATATATATATATATATTCTATAGTGATTATTTGGGTTTTATTTTAACATTTTATAGCACAATGCACTAACACTAATAGACGATATCTGCTAAACAAAGCATTACTGTCTCACAGTAAAAATAGACTTGGCATCAACACTTCTCTGACCTTGAAACTCACATTCATTGACAGTATTGAAACCAACACCACATCTAAAGAAAATGCATCTGGCCGGTGGTGGATAAAGATTACCTTTGGGCTGTTTTCAAATCATAGGCCTTGCACACAAAACAAGAAACATACATGTGTTCTTTGCTACACCTTCCTGACTTTATTAAATTATATTCCTTGTACAATGCAGCACACTTGTTTAACTTAAGAGCATTTTAAATTTGTTTAAACATTTTTCCAGTAGGCAATGAAACAAAACGCATGAACCAATAATGACAAAACTGCCCTATTCAGAACATTTCCATCATAAAAAGTCTACTTCCACACACAATTGTTTTTTAAATTTGTTTGAACATTTTTTCCAGTAGGCAATGAAGCAAAATGCATGCACCAGTAATGACAAAACTTCCCTATTCAGAACATTTCCATGCACCAATAATGACAAAACTGCCCTATTCAGAACATATCCATGATAACAGTCTACTTCTATACACAAAATATATATAAGCAAAGGCAGCTGAGATAGTGGGCAGCAGTAGTCCCCAATCCCTTTAAAAATAAATAGTTAAAAATAGTATAACTAGATGATTGGGGGACAGTAAAGTGCTAACTCACATTCATTAAAGTTAATGATCAATGAGGCATGGTTGCACAAATTAGTTTAGAAACATGCTAATTGCTATTACAACATGCTTTGCATAGCATGCCTAATCAAGTTTCATAAAGCAACAGATGCTAGTATAATAAAAGTCACCTAGTATTGCCCAAACATCATGTTTAGTTTACCCGATAACGGACATCTCTTTAGCATGATCTATGAACCAAAAAAAACGTACCTGGGGAGTGCTGCCCTTCCTGCTAGTCTTTCTCTGCTTGTTGCGCTCCGACCAAAAGTCGTATTTTTCCCCACAAAAGCTGGCTTTGACAACAGATACTTGGTCATTCACATAAGTAAATAAGCTACCACAATCACTATTCGATAGAATATACAAAAACTAAACAAATGAAACAGATCTGAAAAAACATTCAGCATCACTGGCAGCCCCATCACATTAATCATAGGTTCATAGGTTCATAGTTTAGTACTAAGCTAACTGCCCTTGTGAGCCATTTTAAGTCTAGCCAATTATCCCTTGTGAGACTCAAACCCTGCACCTTGTGTTTGTAAGGCAAACACCTTAGCCCTTAAGCCACCCTCCAAGCTCGCTTTCAGGAAACGTCGCCAGTCATAACCGGAGAATTCAAACAAGGAACACTGTATGTTTAAATCAAATTGCCTTATACTATTGGGGGACTCTTATGATGCTAGGGTGGCACATGTAATTAATTTAACACAACACAACATTGCTCGGCAAACAGTTACATGGCTAGAACATTCCTATGGCATTAGATGCCCAGTGTAGTATCCAAGCATTGAAACGGAGAAGTGAAAACTCAGAGAACCGGTACTTACAGGACTGTACAAGAAAATGTCTCTGTACTTACTGGAGGATTAAATAAAATCAGTCAGAATACACATAAAACAAGGATCTAGAAGTCACATTTCATTTTTAATGATGCAGGACCTGCAGCATGCATTTTCAAATGACAAGATTGTTCTCCAATAAGATGCATCATGCAGGAATGTCACAGTAATAGCAATGAAGTCAGGCTTGCAGAGAACTTTATTAACATTCTGCTCCATTTCTCACATAGTTAATACACACACACACCAGTACCTTCTGTTTCGTTTGGCTTTCAGCTCTGCAGAAATCCTGCCCGAACGGCATATTAGCTAGTGCAGCATTCGTTTAGTAAGCTTAAAATGTAGACAGGCAGCTTAAATATTTTGTATTCAGCCCAAACGGCAGTCCAGTACTCAAACAGACGCGCAACATGCTCACAGAGCTGACGTCATCGCGCACGTGATGACATCAGCTCCAAAAGTGTGAAAAACAAAAAAATAGATTGAAACAAATTGGAAATAATGGGGTGCCACTCGGGAATCATGGCACCCCATTATTGGGACCTCAAAACTCGGTAAAAACCGAGTAATTTGGGATGGTTGAGAGGTTTGTTCAGCAAGTGTACTCCTTTCAGTGTATTAAAAAAAGCCTACTACAAAGACACTCAACAGAACTGTGCTGGTAAAAACACATTGAGTATGGAAAACAACATCACAGTAGCATAATTGGCTTCAACAGCATAGTACAGGAGAAAAACAGGATGCTAAATAAAGCCTAAAACCCTGTGTAACAGCCTTCAGGGTGACTCACAAGAATACCCAGATGAAACAGTGTTTCCCACAGGAATAGTTTAAAGTTAGTTATACAGGCAGAAAGTAAACATTCCCCTTAGCAGTAATTACAGCACAGACTGAGTAACACAATCTAGTAAACCTCAGACTGGGATGACACTGAGATGTACTATCTGGCACCCAAAGAGATCAGAGGCAAATACAAGGCCAAACCAAAAGCATACACCAGAAGTAGAATAAGAGTTTGTTCTGTAACCAGTGTAGAACTTGATAAAGTCAATACAGTGTGCATATTATTTTATGCTGTGGCACCTTAGGCAGAGCTCACCCATGTGAATAAATTACCTTGTACTGGTGGCAGTATACAAGTCCCAATCCTACAAGCCAAATGCAAAATTAGAAATCTCAAAGCACTCTTTGGAACTGTTAACTTGCAACTAAATAATAAACTCAGGAGTTCAGTAAGACAACTGATGGTGCAAATATGTGACAGCTTACAAGTATGACTTCAGATTGAGCACAAATAAATGCACATTTCCCATTACGGCTTCTGCAGTTACATAAAAATAGCTTCTTTAATGCCCTGAATTGTGACTGTAGTTAAAAACAGTGATCAAGAAGCAAAGCGTAAGCTTCACTAGTGCCAGATATTCAGAGCAATCAAATAATCAGCAGTCGTACAGACAACATAATAGATGCAACAAAACAAATGTTGCTCAGATAGTCCTTTGGAGAACAGCAGTGCAGACAGCAGAGTGCACCACTATCCCTAAAGCCAAACTATTACCCATCACCATCACGACCCTACTTTGTGAACCCTACACATGAGCTGTCAAACAGAGAAACTACTATTTAAACTTGGGAAAGTGAAAGCTATCTTAATGGAAGACAATTTCCCAGTGTCCGCCACATACCACAAAAAAATAAATGTAGATGGCACTATACAATGCACTCTTTCATTTAAGTGCCACTATGCTCCTTGATTTGTTGCACTCTGATAAATCAATTAAAAACAAAAACTGAAGCAGTTGGCATTCCTGATCTGTCTATGTGATGTGCAAGAAGATCCAAACAAAATTAATGCACTGTCATTATACAGGGTACTGCTTAAGAACGGCAATAATCGAGGGTTGTAATTCCACGTAATATAAACAGACTCCCAAAATAATATATTAAGCTAAATGAGATGCCAAATCTATTTGGCATTAGCAAATATTTGCAACTCTCCAGAAAAATGTAAAACTGCCTCCAGTGTTCATTGTTTTAAAGGAATAAAACTAAATAAAGAAATAAGTTATCTGCATGCTTTGAACTTCTGCAGCATAATACTAAACTAACCCCACTCTTGCATTCCCTATAATTAAAATAAAACTTGGCCCCACCACTCTATTTTGTACTAAAAGTAAAGGTAAAAGTAGTACAAAAATAAAATGGTAGATAATATGCAGACACTGCTTACCTCCTGAAGTCAAAAGGCATGGGGTTTTGTTTACCTAAGGCAATTTTACAACCCTTTTAGTAAGAACAGAAATGCCCCAGAGTGAGATTCCTTCATACAGCACTCCCTCACTACTCATGTTAGCTTTTTTTCTCTCTTCAATACTGCCAGCTAGAGAGAACGGACGTAACATGGTAATAGGACGCTTTGCAAAATGCGATTGGACTGTTTACAAGGCTGACCATTAGCTTCTGCCATTCACTTAGAGGGGCATGACATGAGTACGTGCATTGTGGTAGAACCTCCTTGATCTGTATATTACTCAGCAACTTCTGATTCGCAGAGTAAGATGGCATGGGAGAAACGCTTGAGATCGGATTCGTGGCAGTGGCAAAAAAAAACCCGGACTTCACGTGTCCGGATTTGAATGAAATTTCTAACTGGACAATTTATCAGAAAACTGTACAGTCCGGTCAAAAAATGGACAGCTGGCAACCCTAGGTGCAAATCATGAGTCTAAAAGAAAGAAATGCTTAGCATTTGGTCAGCAATGTCACAAGTGTAAAAAATGGAACCATTTTCAAAAGTTTTGCAAATCAAGACAACCTCACGTAGTTGTAAAGAAAGGTTACACAAAAAAGCAAGTTGATCAAGTGGAGCCACAGCAGTCAGCTTTCTATGTAGATGGTCTATCAGTAATTGGTGAGACAGTTGATGCAGTGGAATTTATTGGAAAAAAGCAAAGTATTCTGTATAGTTCACATCAATGGTAAATCCACAGAGCTTAAAGTAGACACTGGTTCAAAATGTAATGTTATATCAGCAGACACATTTGCTAAAGTGAGAACTAATGAACAACTTAATGTGGCCAGTGATGTGAAATTTGTTGATTATGGATGTGAAGAAATTCAAACCAGAGGCTCGGTGATGCTTTCATGTTATTTGGCCAGGAACTGTTATAACTTGTTAATCTATGTAGTCCGAAGACCAGTACAATCTTTATTGAGTCTCAAAGACAGTCTGAGAATGAATCTGTTTTATTTTACCAAAGAAGTTCATCACATAAGTGCATCTGCTAGTTCCAATTTTTCTGAAGCCATTTTCTCAGAGTATGGTGATGTTTTTGATGACAAGTTGGGCAAACTTCCAGTTGTGTATTACATGAAGTTAGACCCAGAGGTCACTCCAGTGGTCAGACCAGCAAGAAGAGTTTCGACATCTATGCAGAATAAAGTTAAGGCTCAGTTGGATAAAATGGTGCAGCAAGGTGTAATTTGTCCAGTTGCAGAAACAACTGAATGGGTGTCATCTATGGTAGCAGCTCACAAGAAAGGCTCAGACGAAATCAGAATATGTATTGACCCAAGAGATTTGAACAAGGCATTGAAGAGACCACATCATCCAATGGGTACAATTGAGGAGGTCACAGCCCTAATACCAAATGTGACTGTTTTTTTCTGTCTTGGATGCAAAAAGTTAATTTGGTATGTGATGCTTGATTGCAAATCCTCATTACTAACCATTTTTGGTAGCTCGTTTGGCTGATACAGATTCCTAAGGATGCCATTTGGAATAAATTCTGCAAGTGAAGTCTTCCAGCGTGCAATGGAGCAAATTTTTTGGGATTATCCTTCTGCCATAATAGTGGATGATTTATTGGTTGGAGGCAGTGGTGAAGCAGAGCATGACAGAAACCTCAAGAGAATTTTAGACAGAGCATGTGAAGTAAAATTGAAGCTCGATCCTCTGAATTGTAAATTTAGACTACCAGAAGTTACATATGTAGGTCATTTATTTACCAGTACTGGCTTGAGACCAGACCCGACCAAGCAAGCAGCTATTCTTGAGATGTCAGCACCAGAAAATATTCAAGCTTTACAGCATTTCCTAGGCATGATCAACTATTTAGGCAAGCTTATACCAGACTTCTGTGAGTTGACAGCACCTTTAAGAGAACTAATGCGCAAAAATGTTGCATGTTCATGATTAGAACAGCACCAGAGGGCATTTGAAGACGTTAAGCAGATAACTGCCACCCCACCTACATTACGATACTATGATGTCAATAAACCAATCACTCTTTCCTGTGATGCTTCAAAATTTGGTGTTGGTGCAGTTATACTTCAATATCCTATGCATCTAGAACACTTACCCAAACTGAAATGCAGTATGCTCAAATTGAGAAAGAACTTTTGGCAATAGTATTTGCATGTTCCAAGTTTCATGATTATATTTATGGTCAAGCTATTCAGACTGAAACTAATCACCAACCTCTAGTCACTATTTTAAAGAAGACTATGCATGCATCTCTAACAAGATTACAAAGAATGATGCTCAGATTGCAAAAGTACAACTTCAAAATGGTCTATATGAAGGGCAAACTACTCTATCTGACTGATACTTTATCCAGATCACCCAGAAATACGACGGAACAGCTTGATGCAGAGAATTTTGACTTTGACGTGATGGCAGTGCATACTTTTTCTACCACTAAGCTTGATGAGTTAAGAGATCACACAAAGACTGATCCAATTTTACAAAAACTCAGTCGCTACATTAATGTTGGATGGCCGTCAAAACAATCTAGAGTACCACCTGAAGTGCAAACCTATTTTCCTTACAGAGATGAAATGTTGATGAAAGATGGCATTATTTTCAAAGGTCCTAAAACTGTTGTTCCTGCTTCCTTACAACAAGAATATATCCAGATTTTCCATTGTGGTCACCCAGGTTCCGCTTCCACTAAGAGAAGAGAGAGAGAGAGAGAATTAGTATTTTGGCCTTCATTACTGAAAGACATTGATAAAGTGCTTTCTTCTTGTTCAGTATGCAATAATACTAGACTGCATTTGCAAAGAAAACCACTTCAGCTAATTCAAGTTCCTGAACTACCTTGGTCAACAATAGCCACTGATATCTTCGAGTGGGCAAATCAACACTACTTAGTACTGGTAGACACTTATTCGAATTGGTTTGAGATTGACTTACTACCTAACATAACACTACTGTTATTACTAAGCTGAAACATCATTTCTCAGTCCATGGTGTCCACACAAAGTTATTTCTGACAATGGTACTCAATTTACCAGTCAGTTTTTTCAGAAATTTCCAAGAGAATGGGACTTTGTCCATGTTACTAGCAGTCCTGAATATCCAAAGTCAAATGGACTAGCTGAACATGCAGTGCAGAGTGCAAAGCACTTACTTGAAAGGTCAAAGCATGACAATACCGATGTCTTTTTGAATTTACTTAATCTCAGAAACATACCCCGTGATGATATTCTTGGCTCACCTGCTCAAAGAGTTCTATTTAGACAAACCAGAATGACGCTACCTATTAGTTTCAGTTTATTGAGGCCTAAAGCTAAGAACAACAGAACCATCAAGGCACAATTATTCAAGAAGCATTCTATCCAGGAGTCCAGTTATGATAAATCGAGCAGATTTCTAAATCTCTTTTGGGAAGGAGAGACAGTTAGAATACAAAGATTGAAAGGTTTCGACCAGATTAGTCAAGTTACAGGTATATGTGCCGAGCCAAGATCCTACCTTGTAGAATCTGAGGGTGTGAAGTACAGGAGAAATTGCAAGCATCTTCTTCCTGTACCAAAATCATCGCAGCATTCTTCCTGTGATACAGACTCTAGATCTCAGAGCAAACCAAATGTTGTTCCCATCCCGGAGTATGTTTCAACCTCTAAGTCCATTCCTGAAGATGCTCCAAATACTTCCAAGGTTGAACATTCTGTAGAGACAGCTCCAGTTGCTTAACCCAATTCACAGTTTTATGTCACACGATATGGTCGAATATCCAGGCCCAGTGTGAAATACGCAGCAAAGTGGACTTACCTGTATATATGTACCTAGTCTTATATAAATTCATGACAAAGTGCTACCTGTGATAACTGCATGCCAAATAGATTCATAATGTTGCATGATCTACTTCTCAAAGAGGGAGGATGTAGATCAGAGTGTATGTGTTATGTCTTTAAGAAGCATATCGAGGACTGAATGTGCACATGTAAATACCAGGCACGTGCTATTCCCAGGGCCATTTTGAGAGTGCAGCCAGAGAGTGAGCATGTATGATTGCAGTGGTTAGTCTGTATATGTTACTTAAGTTAAAGTCAGTAAATTTCTATTGTGATGTGTTTGTATATAATAAAGCTGCTTGAACAGAACCCACAAAGACTCTTCTGCTGTGTCCAAAGTAGGACAGCGACAATTATTAGCTATTAAAAATATATATTATTTTAAAAGTTTGTGTTCTAATGAGTACATACAGGGAAAGTTGTGGACCTAATGTCATTAAGAAATTAGAATAAGTGGAACAATTAATCAGGTCAAGCAGAGAAAAGAGTTATTACCACAGCAACAAAATTGATGGGGTAGCATATCACACATCTACTACATCAAGCATCAGTAAGTGGTATTATGACTCAAACTTCAGTCTTGAAAAATGAAGGAAAAGGCAAAACTTAAAGAGAAACAAAAACAGCTGGAAAATGGACATTGCAAGCATAATGCAATGAAATCGATTTATACCTTGTGGGCTAGATAATGGCCATCTTGACTCAATTTACTCACCAGGTTAAGAAGCAATACAAACAGTCATAAAAGTGTAAGTATATAATGCTAAACAGAACATTAAGGATAGTGCAGTGACCCTGCTGAAGCACCAAGCTAAAAAGACCACATAATAAAACAGAGCTGAAGTGGTAACAAGGGCAGTAGCAGTATAGTAATGTACACTGGCAGAAGCATTACAACCAAGCTCGTGGACATTGTAATGACCACAGGGCCAAAGTGTTCTACCATGTCTAAGGCAGTGCATGCCACCACAAGCTGTAGCCAGTGGCACACAGCCACAGCACAGTTCAGCACAGTCACCATTAGATAGACCAGTGTGAGTGTATACAGCACAGTGGCAACCTTCATCACTTTATAAATAAGGAGGGAATAAAGTAAACAGGAAAAGGAGAAATGGAAGAACAACAAGCAAAGGTAAACAGAGA
>NC_056739.1:596177114-596242114 GCF_019279795.1 Protopterus annectens | reverse complement strand
TAAAAGAAGGAAATACAGCTCGAAATCCAATTTGACAGAGTCACTTTATAGACTGGCAGACCTAGTCTAGAATCAGAAAAAGATACAAACAACTAGTCTGACTTTCTGAGTTCCTTAGTCCTGTGAAGGTAGAACTGCCTGTGAACATCCAGTTAAAGAAATTTACATTCTGCTGTGTTAGAATGACTAGGGAAAAACACCGGTAATTCTATAGTTTGGTTCAAATTAGTGTGAGAGCAAACTTTTGGGATAAAGGATGGATTTGTACGAAGAGAAACTGTCTTTGTGGAAAATCAAATAAGGACGCTTAACAGACAGTGCCTGTAACTCTGATACTCATCTAGCTGATGTGATGGCTACTAGAAACAAAGTCTTCCAAGACAGAAATTTCAATAGGCACGAATAAGCAGGTTCAAAGGGCAGTGAAGTTAGCTTAGACAGAACAAAGTTTAGATCCCAGCCAGACACCGGTTCCTGAAAGGGGTCTTAACAAAGCACCTTTAAGGAAGGTTTTACACAATCTGTGGGACATCAGGTTAGACTCATGTTGACCCAAATGAAAATTAGATATCGCTGCCAATTGGACCCTAATTGTGGCAGCAGCAGATCCCTGATGGAAAAGTTCAGACAAAAATTCTAAAACCATAGGGATGGATGCAGTGTAAGGATCTACATTCCCTTCTTCATGCCAGATGGAAAACCTTCTCCATTTGCTAGTTTATAACTTCCCAGTGGAAGGTTTATGCAAAGATGTGAGTCACAGCAGATAAAAAATCATGAAGCCTGACTAGGGATGGAATTGGAGCAGCCACGCTCTCAAGTTGAGGGTGTGGAGGCAGGGGTGAAGGGAGCCTAACGTGTGTCAAGAGGTCTGGCACTGGGTCCAGAGTCTATGGATCGTCTAGTAGATGAGGCCCAAGAAAGAGGAACCAAATCTGGTGAGGCCAGTAAGGAGTGATGATAATCATTTTGCTTCCCAATAGCTTCACTTTCTGAATCACTTTGGATACAAGAGGAAAGGGAGGTAAAGCATAAAGGAGTCCCAGGGGCCAATCGTGAACAAGTGCATCTCTTGGTGGGACTCCCGGAGGGGGGATAAGGGAAAAGTAGCTGCTGCATTTGGAGTTGATCGGACTGGCGAAGAGATCGTAGCAAGGCTGCCCCGATTTGCGGAAGATCAGTTCCGCTACTTCCTGATTCAGAGACCACTCATGAGGCATCAAGATTGCCCTGCTGAGCTTGTCGGCTATCACACTGGTTGTCCCTGGGATGTGCGTTGCCACCAGAAAGCGTTGGGAAGAAATTGCCCACTCTCAAACACGAAGGGCCTCTCGACAAAGGGGGTAAAGATCTCATTCCTCCTTGCTTGTTGAGATACCATACCACTGACATGTTGTCTGATTGGATTGCTATCGTCCCTAGAGGAAGAAAGTCATGAAGTGCCTGCAACGCTAGAAGCACTGCTCTCATCTCTAGGACATTGATATGCAGGTGAGCCTCGCAATCTTGCCATGTGCCTTGGACAGTCCTGGCTAGACAATCCCGCCCCATCTGTGAGGCATCCGTGCTCACAGCAATGGGCTGATGAGGAAGGAATGGAGTGCCTGTTAGTTGGTCGGGATGAATCCATCAATGAAGGTCCTTTTTGCAAGACTCTGTTATGATGATGTGGTGAGATAGAGGCAGTTGTTGAAAAGACCACTGGGATGATAGAAGCCATTGGAGAATTTGCATATATAATCTGGCTAGAAGGACTAACGTTATGGTGGAGGCCATGGTCCCTAAGAGTTTCAGCACTGTCTTTGCCTTGACTTTCTGTGCAGGAAGTAGACGGAGAATTTGTTGTCTGAGGTTCTGCACTCTTTCTGCAGGTAGACGAGCTAACATGGCGACTGTATTTATTTCTGCGCCTATAAAAGTCACAAATTGATAGGGCGATAAGGCTGACTTTTCCCAATTTATTGTAATCCCCAGCTGGGAACAAAGCTGGATGGTGAAATCTCTGGTTTGTAGGAGTAGATGCCTGGTGGGGACGGTCAGGAGCCAGTCGTCCAGGTACTGAAACACTTGGAATCCTAGACGTCTCAGGTGAGCTGTCACTACTGCCATACATTTGGTGAAAACCCTGGGGCTGTGGTGAGACCAAAGGGCAGAGCACGAAATTGGGAGTGATTGGCTCCCAGCCGGAGGCGTAAGTGGCTCTTCGACGCTCTGTCCATGTTTATATGGTAGTATGCATCTTGGAGGTCTATAGAGCACATCCAATTGTCTTTCCCTAACAGAGGGAGTATAGACTGCAGTGTCACCATCCAGAACTTGGCCTTCTTTATGGATTCGTTTAGTTTGCTGTGGTCCAAGATGGGCCTCCAGTCCCTTGTTGTTTTGGCATGAAAATGAATCTGGAGTAAGTTCCGAATCCTATCTGGTCTGAGGGGACGGTTTGGATGACTGTTTACAAGCAACTTTTGCACTTCTACAGTTGCTTGATCCCTATGATTGGGTGGAACATTTGGGACCTTCTTGGGAGTGTGAGGTGGAAGAGAAAGGGGTATGGAGTAACCTCTGGTGATTATTCTTTGTAGCCATTTGTCTTGGGTGATATTTAGCCAGGCTTCTGGATACAAAGATATGCAACCCCCGACTGGCTTCAGAAGCACAGCCGGGCCCCACATCAGGAGCGCTGATAGGGACGGCCTTGAAACGAATCGCGGCCTCCCTGGTTTTGTGGACCCCACCCCCCGCCTCTAGGGTGACGTCTACCATTAGCTCCTCAGGAGGAGTCATCCTGTGCATCTGGGAAAAATCTCTGGGACTTCTTGAGCCACATCTTACCACCTCTCTGACCCTTAGGATATGGTCTAGAGGGGACGGTAAAACGTACTCCCACGGCAGACAGTTTTCCCTTCTTGTTCGCACCTGGTGAGTGTATCTTTTACCTTAGGTCCAAACAATGAAGAACCATCAAAGGGGGCATTGGTAAAGGTAGGCTTGAATGGTTCCGCAAAATTACACAAGCACATCCAGGAGTGTCTCCTAAGGGAAACTCCTGAACCCGCTTCCCTGTTCACTCCATCGGCTGCATAAGAGATCAGCCTCATAGAGGAGTTGACAATGGTATTTAAGGTGGACAACTGAGCAGACACCTTCTCAGGGCCTCCTTCAGTAAATGTACCTTGAAGAGCATCTCCTAACTCCTTGAGGAGATCTCTTTGAAGCCTCATAAAATGTATTAGACAGTTCAGTGATCTGAGTATAAAAGCCACTGAAGAAAAGATATGCTTCCCGTATCTATCCATCGTTCGAGACTCCTTATTCGGTGGATGGACAGATGAAGTCTCCGCTAGCTCCTTCTTAGTGGGCGCTGCCACCACCACGGCATCTACAGGCATGTCCTTGGACAAAAATCTTTCTCTTTACGGGCAGACAGAAATTTATTGGGTTTTCTGGGAACTGGCCCCACAGCATCAGGAGTCTCCCACACCTTCCGACTAACCAGGTCTAAAAGTTAATCAAAAGATGGGGACACCCAGGAAGCTGAAGATTGAGAGCCAAAAGCCTTCAGATACACTGACTCCTCATCAGAAGGGGTGATAGTGGGCCAGCCGCCTCTCTGCCTAAGGATCTCTAAGATGTCTACAAAGTAGACAACATCAGAGGACAACTTGGGGGACCCTTCTAACTCCTCGAGGTCAGTGTCTGAAGTGATGGACTCATCCGGGGAGTCTACATGCTTCCTCTTGCATTTCCTGTTCCAAGGGGCCTCCTCACAAAGGTACTATGGGGAGGTCTCGGAAGACTGGGGGCCATCCAACGGGGGCTCCTGAGGCTCCGGGTCTCTGCTGTAGAGAGAGAGGGTAGGTGCTGAGACTGAGGTCGGTGCTTGAGGGGGAAGAGGGTCGGTACCCTTGCGTGGAGCTGATGAGCGAGACAGCACACTCCTCATCATCTCGAAAGCAGATCTCTCTGGCTCCGAAGACAGATCCGGTTCCAAGGAAATGGAGGTAGTCATCGGCTCCAGAGCGACCGGCTCCGAGATGGATGTAGGGTCTGAGCTCACCCTAGCCAATGCACCGAGAGGGAGACTTGGAACCGAGGAGGTTCGGTTCCAAGTGTCCCTGTCGGGGCCGACCGGTGAGCTTCGGCTCCTAGACACCATGGACAGCACCGAAGGTGTCCGAGTGAAACTCGGCTCTGAGACAGCCACAAGGGGAGCTGGAAGGTACAGTGGTGTACCTACCATAAATGTAGATGTTCGAGTGTATTCACTGTTGCAGTCATTACACTTGGGTTATCCTGCTGGCAGGCTACCCGTAGTCGGCCTGAATTCCAAAGTCTTGGTCCAGCGTCGGTTGCTGTCGCCTCTTCCCTGAAGTCAGTGCACCAGGGGTATAAAAGATGCAGCAGGCGCCATTTTCTTCAGTTTTTCTTTCCCCAGATGTCAGGTGCCCCCAAAAGGGTAGGCTAAAAAATTTGCAAATAAAAAAGCATGCACAAACAAACATTAGCTTCCTCTACAAGCAAATACACCACATAGGTTGTATAGAATAGAGAAGTACAGATAAGTCCCAGCAATGAAAGGGGGATGGTGGGAGGGTAACCTGGACTGCAACAGTGAATACAATCGAACATCTACATTTATGGTAGGTACACAACTGTGCTATGTTCATCGTGTTTCACTGTTGCAGTCATTACACTTGGGTTGCATCCCAAAGCTGAGGTTGGGCGGCTGGATCTAAATAGGATTAGGAGTGGCTATTAGCCCCTGCAGGACTGCAGTGGCAAAGCCTGCTCTGGATTTAGAGTAAAGAGGTAAATGATAGTGCTTGGTAAACGTGTGCACTGAACTCCAAGTTGCAGCCTCCAAAATTTCCTTGGTTGGTACTCCTCTGGGAAAGGCTGCTGATGTGGCTGCTGCCCCGGTAGAATGTGGCCTAATATTCTTAGGCACTGATTTGCCATGCTGTGCATAGCAGAAACAAATGCAGTGTCCTATCCATTTTGAAACAGTCTGCTTTGAAATAGCCTTTCCTTGTGATCCTGCAGCGTATGCCACAAAAAGTTGCTCAGTTTTTCTGAAAGCTTTTGTTTTGTCCAAGTAGAAGCGTAGCTGCCTGTGTATGTGCAAAGAGTGCAGAAGTCTCTCCCCTTTATTCTGGGTATTTGGATAAAAGGTTGGTAAATGAATGGTTTGGTTAACAGCCACACTGGATACTACCTTTGGCATAAATGTTGGGCTTGTCCTTACAGAAACCCTGTCCAGATGAAAAATGATGAAAGGTTCCACTGCCATTAATGCCTGTAACTCTGAGACTCTTCTTGCTGAGGTTATTGCTAGGAGCAGAGCAGTTTTCCATGATAAGAATTTTATCTCAGCTGTATTGGCTGGCTCAAAAGGAGGCAGTGTGAGCTTTTCCAAGACAAAGTTGAGGTCCCATGTTGGTATAGGTGCTCTCCTTGGGGGTCTTGTGTTTTTTGCCCCTCTGAGATACTGCCTTAGTAGTGGATGAGAGAAAATAGGAGGTTCCGTATTGTAATGAGCTGAAATGGCAGAGGCATGGATCTTAATTGACGAGAAGGATAGGCCTTTGTCCAGCATCTCAGTCAAATATTGTAAAATCTGAGGAATATTAGGGACAGGCAGTTCAAGTCCTTGTGCCTGGTTCCAAGCACAGAATATCTTCCATTTTTCTGCATAAGATTTCCTGGTGCTGGGCCTCCTGGCTTTCAAAATGACATCCATAACTGCTTTAGAGAGAGGCGAGTTCTGAGTGGCTATATTATTCGCCAAGCAGCCAGATTTAAGGTTCTGAGTTGGCTTTGCAGGATCTGATTGTTTTGTTGTGTCAGCAGATGAGGAATTTGAGGTAAAGTCCTGGCTGGTCTTTGAGACAAGCTCTTTAGGATTGGGTACCAGTGCTGGTGTGGCCAGTCTGGGGCAATCAGAATAATTTTTGGCTTCTCTTGTCTGACTTTTAGGAGTACCTTTGGGAGTAGAGGCAGTGGTGGATAAGCATAAACTGTTAGGCTTTTCCAGCTGAATGATGGAGCATCCACTTTCCATGCTTGTGAGTGATAAGTCCTTGTGAATAATCTCTGTAGTTGGCAGTTGTGAGGGGAGGCAAATAGATCTATGTCTGGGCATCCCCATTTCTTTATCATGCTGAGGACTTGTGGATCCAGTTTCCACTTGTGAGAGTCCATGAAGTTTTTGCTTAGGTTGTCTGCCAGAGTATTTTTCTTTCCTGGCAGGAATTGTGCCTGCAGATGTACTTGATAGGCTAGTGCTGCGCTCCACAATGTCATGGCTTGCCTGCAGAGGAGGTAGGAATGTGTGCCCCCTTGCTTGCTTATGTACCACATGACTGTAGTATTGTCCATCTTTAGTAATAGTTGTCCTGGATGTAGCAGATCCTTGAAGGCTGTCAGGGCATTCTGTACAGCTAGCATCTCTTTTTGATTGATATGAAGATGCATTTGGTCTGTGGGCCACGTGGCCTGTATGCATTTTCCCGCCATGTGTGCTCCCCAGGCATAATCCGATGCATCTGTCTGCCTGGCTGTGGGTAGAGTGAAAGGCTGTCCCTTGTTGTGGTGACAGGCCAGTGCCCCCCATCGAAACTCCTGTTGCAGGCAAGGAATGAGAGTAATTATTGTTTCCAGGCTGTGGCAATGTTAAGTCCAAACACTTTTTAGATACCATTGTAGCTTCCTCATATGCAGTCTTGCATATGGAATTAACAGGATGCAGAATGCCATGAAGCCCAAAGCCTGCAGAATTTTTCTTGCAGGTAGCTGGGTCTTTGTTGCCATCATTTGAAAATAATGAGTCAGTTGCCTTTGTTTGTCTGGCGTGAGATAAGCCATCTGGGCAGTGGTATTTAGGCTTGCACCCAGGAATATTATCTCTTGAGAGGGCACTAGTTTTGATTTATTTTCGTTTACTGTGTACCCTAGGCAAATTAATAATCTTTTTACAAACGCCACATGCTTTAGTAGAATCTCCTTGCTGTCTGCTTGAATAAGGCAGTCGTCCAAGTAGGGATATATTTGAATTCCTTTTTGTCTGCAAAATGCAATTACTGGTGCCAGGCATTTTGTGAAGACCCTGGGCGCAGTAGGTAAGCCAAAGGGCAGTGCAGAGAATTGGTAATGTATTGAGCCAGCTATGAATCTGAGGTATCTTCTGCATGATTGTCTGGCTGGAACATGCAGGTATGCCTCTGAGGTCCAAAGTAACTAGTTAAGCCTTCTTGCCCAGCATGGGTAGAAGTTGGTGTAGTGTCAACATTTTGAATTTGAATTTGAATTTTGGAACGTCCAGGAAAGTATTTAGAGTAGACAGGTCTAGTATTGGTCTCCAAGCTTTGTCCTTTCTGGGTACCAAGAAAAGTTTTGAGTAAAATCCTTGTCCTTGCTCTTGCTGTGGTACTTTTTGAATAGCCCTCATGTCCATGAGAGCAGAAATTTGTCTTTGTGCCTCTGCCCATTGATTGTGTGGCAGGTCTGGCATACCTTTTGGCCTTGGAAGGGTGTGAAAGTGAACCTGTAACCCTGGGAAACAATATTTAGTACCCATTTGTCTTGGGTAATTTTGTGCCAATTGTGTGAGAAAAGTGCAAATTTTCCCCCTAAGGGTGCCTGCAATAGGCAAGTGCTTGGCATTGGTAGAGGGAAGTCATTGGGACTGTTTCCTATAGGGTTGAGATTTGTCTTCTCCATTGCTTAGGTCTGTATGTGCCTTGCGGCTGAGATCTGCCTCTTGGGCGCCTGTATCTGCCTCTTTGTGGCCTGTCTAACACTGGAAAGGACCAATTTTGTGAAGGCCAGTTCCTGCTGAATCTGGGTGGCTGAACCTGTAAGAAAATCCTTTACTGTCTGCATTGATTTTGCTTTATCCTCCATTTTCTTTAACACCTCTTCTGCCTTAACACCAAACAAAGTATCATGCTGTAATGGAGCATCCAACAATTTTGCTTTAACATGATCAGGCAAACTTTGTTCCTTTAACCAAGCATGCCTTCGAATGACAGAACCTGTAACTGCGGCTCTGCAAGAAGCCTCTAATGAATCAAAACCACATTGCAAAGTATGCTTTCCCACTTGTTCAGCTGCATGCAACAAATCCTGCATTTCCTTATTTTCAGTACATTCTGAGCTTGTAAGCATTATCCCTGTTCAGAAGAGGAATCAGAGGAAATAGAAACCTGGTCAGAGGAATCATAGTCAGTATCTTGCCTAGGCCTTTTATCAGGAGGGGGATGGGAACCTCTGATCAGAGTAATTAGGTCCTCGGCCATTTTAAGCATCTGTTTCTTTGGCATGGATGAATGCTGAACTTGTTTCTTTGTCTTTACTGGTGTTTTAGACTTTGTCTTGGCTACTGAAGAAGTCCTGATAGTGAGCTGTGTAGGTCTGAAAACACCCTCAGAAGCCGATGCCCGCTCAGCGGCTCTGGACCCATCTGAGGGAATAGTTTCCGTAGGCCCAATACCTTGCGTTTCCAGAGGCCTAGGTGTCTCCACGTGGGAGTCGGAGGCGGCCTGTGGCTCTGAGGTAGCGGGTGTCAGAGGCTGCGAAAGCGCCTCACTGAGAACCGGCGAACTGGCGACTGGCCTAGAAGAGGCTTCGTCATCAGTTATGGACCTCGGATGCCTGTCCTTTTCTTTGCCTTTGCGTTTTTTATGAGTTCCGGTCATCGGTTGTTCAGACGGCATTATATAATTAAATCTTTGGCCAAAGTAATGTAAAGCAAAATCAAACCGACACTTAATAGTGCGCTGGTTGAATCTAGCGCACAACCGACAACTAGCAACTTTGTGGTCGTGGCCTAGGCAAGGAATACAGTAGGAGTGAAAATCCTTATGAGGTATTTGCTTCCCTGGGGAAGGGGAGATGGTGGAAGGGTAACCTGGACTGCAACAGTGAATACACTCAAACATCTACATTTATAGTAGGTACACAACTGTACTATGTTCATAGTGTTTCACTGTTGCAGTCATTACAATTGGGTTGAATCCCAAAACTAAGGTTGGGAGGCTGGTATTAAATAGGATTAGGAGAGGCTATCAGGCCCTGCAGAACTGCAGTGGCAAAGCCTGCCCTGGACTTAGAGTAGAGAGGTAAGTGATAGTGCTTAGAGAGGTAAGTAATAGTGCTTTGTAAAAGTATGCACTGAACTCAAAGTTGCAGCCTCTAAGATGTCTTTGGTTGGTACTCCTCTGAGTACAGCTAGCATCTCTTTTTGATTGATATGAAGATGCATTTGGTCTGTGGGCCACGTGGCCTGTATGCATTTTCCCGCCATGTGTGCTCCCCAGGCATAATCCGATGCATCTGTCTGCCTGGCTGTGGGTAGAGTGAAAGGCTGTCCCTTGTTGTGGTGACAGGCCAGTGCCCCCCCATCGAAACTCCTGTCGCAGGCAAGGAATGAGAGTAATTATTGTTTCCAGGCTGTGGCAATGTTAAGTCCAAACACTTTTTAGATACCATTGTAGCTTCCTCATATGCAGTCTTGCATATGGAATTAACAGGATGCAGGATGCCATGAAGCCCAAAGCCTGCAGAATTTTTCTTGCAGGTAGCTGGGTCTTTGTTGCCATCATTTGAAAATAATGAGTCAGTTGCCTTTGCTTGTCTTGCGTGAGATAAGCCATCTGGGCAGTGGTATTTAGGCTTGCACCCAGGAATATTATCTCTTGAGAGGGCACTAGTTTTGATTTCTTTTTGTTTACTGTGTACCCTAGGCAAATTAATAATCTTTTTACAAACGCCACATGCTTTAGTAGAATCTCCTTGCTGTCTGCTTGAATAAGGCAGTCGTCCAAGTAGGGATATATTTGAATTCCTTTTTGTCTGCAAAATGCAATTACTGGTGCCAGGCATTTTGTGAAGACCCTGGGCGCAGTAGGTAAGCCAAAGGGCAGTGCAGAGAATTGGTAATGTATTGAGCCAGCTATGAATCTGAGGTATCTTCTGCATGATTGTCTGGCTGGGACATGCAGGTATGCCTCTGAGGTCCAAAGTAACTAGTTAAGCCTTCTTGCCCAGCATGAGTAGAAGTTGGTGTAGTGTCAACATTTTGAATTTGAATTTTGGAACATCCAGGAAAGTATTTAGTGTAGACAGGTCTAGTATTGGTCTCCAAGCTTTGTCCTTTCTGGGTACCAAGAAAAGTTTTGAGTAAAATCCTTGTCCTTGCTCTTGCTGTGGTACTTTTTGAATAGCCCTCACGTCCATGAGAGCAGAAATTTGTCTTTGTGCCTCTGCCCATTGATTGTGTGGCAGGTCTGGCATACCTTTTGGCCTTGGAAGGGTGTGAAAGTGAACCTGTAACCCTGGGAAACAATATTTAGTACCCATTTGTCTTGGGTAATTTTGTGCCAATTGTGTGAGAAAAGTGCAAATTTTCCCCCTAAGGGTGCCTGCAATAGGCAAGTGCTTGGCATTGGTAGAGGGAAGTCATTGGGACTGTTTCCTATAGGGTTGAGATTTGTCTTCTCCATTGCTTAGGTCTGTATGTGCCTTGCGGCTGAGATCTGCCTCTTGGGCGCCTGTATCTGCCTCTTTGTGGCCTGTCTAACACTGGAAAGGACCAATTTTGTGAAGGCCAGTTCCTGCTGAATCTGGGTGGCTGAACCTGTAAGAAAATCCTTTACTGTCTGCATTGATTTTGCTTTATCCCCCATTTTCTTTAACACCTCTTCTGCCTTAACACCAAACAAAGTATCATGCTGTAATGGAGCATCCAACAATTTTGCTTTAACATGATCAGGCAAACTTTGTTCCTTTAACCAAGCATGCCTTCGAATGACAGAACCTGTAACTGCGGCTCTGCAAGAAGCCTCTAATGAATCAAAACCACATTGCAAAGTATGCTTTCCCACTTGTTCAGCTGCATGCAACAAATCCTGCATTTCCTTATTTTCAGTACATTCTGAGCTTGTAAGCATTTTTTGTTTGAGCAAAGACATCAGATATTGTTGGTATTTAAGCATGTGAAACTGACAGTTTAAAGCCCTTACAGCTAAAGTGGCAGAGGTATAGACTTTTTCCCCCATCTGTCCAGTGCTCTTGAATCCCTATCAGAGGGGACAGGATTTTTTTGCAGTGGAAGCCTTGACCCCTTTGGGGCCCTGTGAAATTGTTTCTGGGTCAGCAGCAGGGTTTTTAGAAAGAAATTTATGTGAATCTGGGACCCTGTAGTACCTATCTGGCTTAACTGGTGCAGGGGGTAAAGAATCAGGAGACAGACTGGATTCAGAAAAAACATCATCAACAATATCTAGTACAGGGGGTATAGCAAGGGGCCTGTGCTGAGGCAATAAAAGAAAATCTCTGAGCCTTTTCTTGGATTCAGAATAATCTTGGCTCTCCCAATGGAAATGCTCCCTCATGGTGTGCAGGGTTTCCCCAAAAGAATAATCCTCAGGAGGAGAGGCTAAAGGGATAGATTCTTCAGCATCAGAATCCTCATAGGGAGGAAGAAAATATCCCTGTTCAGAAGAGGAATCAGAGGAAATAGAAACCTGGTCAGAGGAATCATAGTCAGTATCTTGCCTAGGCCTTTTATCAGGAGGGGGATGGGAACCTCTGATCAGAGTAATTAGGTCCTCGGCCATTTTAAGCATCTGTTTCTTTGGCATGGATGAATGCTGAACTTGTTTCTTTGTCTTTACTGATGTTTTAGACTTTGTCTTGGCTACTGAAGAAGTCCTGATAGTGAGCTATGTAGGTCTGAAAACACCCTCAGAAGCCGATGCCCGCTCAGCGGCTCTGGACCCATCTGAGGGAATAGTTTCCGTAGGCCCAATACCTTGCGTTTCCAGAGGCCTAGGTGTCTCCACGTGGGAGTCGGAGGCGGCCTGTGGCTCTGAGGTAGCGGGTGTCAGAGGCTGCGAAAGCGCCTCACTGAGAACCAGCGAACTGGCGACTGGCCTAGAAGAGGCTTCGTCGTCAGTTATGGACCTCGGATGCCTGTCCTTTTCTTTGTCTTTGCGTTTTTTATGAGTTCCGGTCATCGGTTGTTCCGACGGCATTATATAATTAAATCTTTGGCCAAAGTAATGTAAAGCAAAATCAAACCGACACTTAATAGTGCGTTGGTTGAATCTAGTGCACAACCGACAACTAGCAACTTCGTGGTCGTGGCCTAGGCAAGGAATACAGTAGGAGTGAAAATCCTTATGAGGTATTTGCTTCCCACAAGAAACACAATTGTTAACTTTTACTGACATCGGTCTGGAGCAAGAAAAAGTTTCCCCAACGGAGTACTTAGCTTTAATTGAAGACTTCGGTTCTGAAATTCAATTTCGAAAATCTCAGGAGTCGGCCAACCGGCACTTGCGAACTGCTTTTGCTTCGGACACCGTGCGGCAAGAAAGACTGAAGAAAATGGCGTCGGCTGCATCTTTTATACCCCTGGTGCACTGACGTCTGGGACGATGTGACAGAAACAGACGCCGGACCAAGACTTTGGAATTCAGGCCGACTGCGGGTAGCCTGCCAGCAGGATAACCCAAGTGTAATGACTGCAACAGTGAAACACGATGAACATCAGAGGGTTCCACAAGTGGCACCGAAAACTCTGTCTCCGAAGGCCCGACTCAGCTCGGAGGAGGAACTTCAGCAGGGAGGATGGACTCAGGTTGCTCCAGAACTGACTGGGTCGGAGCCAACAACAATTTGGGAAAGGCAGACGACTTCAGAATTCTAAGCACTACTCTCTCCACATCTTCCACTGACAAGCTCTAGGAGGATCTGGATCTCTGTAAAATTGGAGATCTTAAGGTTGGGGAGACTGGCAAAGGATCTCTGGACCGGCTCCGATGTAATTTTTCAGTAGTTGGCTCTGAAAGGCTTGGGGCCGACACCAATGTGCCAACATCGACAACCTCGACCAGCTCCGAGGACAGTGGAGCCAAGGAGGCAGAAGTCTTTTCAAGTTTAGATTGTTTCTGAGGAGTTTCTAATACACTAGTCGGCGCCGGAGAATGCCTCTTGGCCGACTTAACCTTCTCTTTTTTGGAGGAATGTGATTTGGATGAAGAAGAACAACACGTTAAGTCTTCCTCGAAGGAAGGCTTGAGGAGACCTTTCAAAATTAACTTGTTCTTCCACTCCTGGAGTACTCTGGAGCTAAAGGAATGGCAGAATAAACAAGTTTCCTGCAAATGAATGGCTCCGAGACAACATACACAATTACTATGGCCATCCGTAATTGACATCTTCTGGGAGCACTTTATACATTTTTTGAAACCCGGAGGTTTGTGGTCTTTAGACTCTTTAGACATGTTGGAGAGCTATGTAATAAAGCAGTACACAACAAGCACAACGAGGACTAGGTCCTCTAACTTAAACGGACCTAGCTAGATAGGTTAAGTCATAGAAAAAGGCCAGAAACTAATAGGAGTCAAAGAAAAGTACAGTTGTGTACCTACCATAAATGTAGATGTACGAGTGTATTCACTGTTGCAGTCATTACAATTGGGTTATCCTGCTGGCAGGCTACCCGCAGTTGGCCCAAGTTCCAAAGTCTAGGTCCGGCGTCGGTTGCTGTCACCTCCTCCATGATGTCAGTGCGCCAGGGGTATAAAAGATGCAGCCGACGCCATTTTCTTCAGTATTTCTTGCCCCAGATGTCAGGTGCCCCTAAAATGGTAGGCTAAATTATGCCAATAAGGATGCATATACAAAAAACAACTTTTCCTTCATCTACAAGCAAATACACCACATAGGTTGTATAGAATAGAGAAGTACAGATGAGTCCCAGCAAGGTAAAAAAGGGGAGATGGTGGAAGGGTAACCTGGACTGCAACAGTGAATACACTCAAACATCTACATTTATAGTAGGTACACAACTGTACTATGTTCATAGTGTTTCACTGTTGCAGTCATTACAATTGGGTTGAATCCCAAAACTAAGGTTGGGAGGCTGGTATTAAATAGGATTAGGAGAGGCTATCAGGCCCTGCAGAACTGCAGTGGCAAAGCCTGCCCTGGACTTAGAGTAGAGAGGTAAGTGATAGTGCTTAGAGAGGTAAGTGATAGTGCTTTGTAAAAGTATGCACTGAACTCCAAGTTGCAGCCTCTAAGATGTCTTTGGTTGGTACTCCTCTGAGGAAGGCTGTTGAAGTGGCTGCTGCTCTGGTTGAATGTGGCCTAATGCCCTTAGGCACTGATTTGCCATGTTGTGAACAGCAGAAACGAATGCAGTGGCCTATCCACTTTGAAATGGTCTGTTTTGAGATAGGCTTTCCTTGTGATCCTGCAGCATATGCTACTAGAAGTTGTTCCGTCTTTCTGAAAACTTTGGTTCTGTCCAAGTAGAAGCATAGCTGCCTGTGAATGTCCAAAGAATGCAGAAGTCTCTCACCCTTATTCTGTGGGTTTGGATAAAAAGTACGCAAATGAATTGTTTGGTTAAGAGCCACACTGGACACTACCTTAGGCATAAATGTAGGGTTTGTCCTTAGAGAAACCCTGTCAGGATGGAAAATGATAAAAGGTTCCACAGCCATGAGTGCCTGTAACTCTGAGACTCGTCTAGTGGAGGTAATTGCTAGGAGCAGAGCTGTTTTCCAGTTTAAGAATTTTGTATCAGCTGCAGAGGCTGGCTCAAACTGAGGCAGTGTGAGTTTTTCCAAGACATAGTTGAGGTCCCATGCAGGTATTGGTGCTCTCCTTGGAGGTCTTATGTTTTTGGCCCCTCTGAGGTACTGCCTTAGTAATGGATGTGAAAACATAGGTGGTTCTATATTGTAATGAGCTGAAATGGCACAGGCATGAATTTTAATTGATGAAAAAGAAAGGCCTTTATCTAGCATCTCAGTTAAGTATTGCAAAATCTGAGGAATATTTGGAACAGTCGTGTCAATACCTTCTGCCTGGTTCCAAGCACAGAATCTCTTCCATTTTTCTGCATAAGATTTTCTGGTGCTAGGCCTCCGAGCCTCCAGAATAACATCCATCACTGCTTTAGAGAGAGGTGTGTTTTGAATGGCTACATTATTTGCCATGCTGCCAGGTTTAAGGTCCTGAGTTGACTGTGCAGTATCATACTATCTTGTTGGGTCAATAAGGAATTTGAGGTAATGTCCAAGCTGGGCATTGAGACAAGCTCTTTAGGACTTGGTACCATTGCTGGCAGGGCCGGTCTTGGGCAATCAGTATCATTTTTGGCTTCTCTTGTCTGACCTTGAGGAGTACCTTGGGGAGGAGAGGCAGAGGAGGAAAGGCATATACTGTTAGGTTTTTCCAGCTGAAAGATAGAGTGTCCACTTTCCATGCTTGCTTGTGATAAGTCCTTGTGCAGAATTTATGTAGTTGGCAGTTGTGAGGGGAGGCAAATAGGTCTATGTCCAGACACCCCCAGTTCCTTGTTATCATGTTGAAGACCTGTGGATCCAATTTCCACTCATGGGGATCCATTATGTTTCTGCTTAGTTCGTCTGCCAGAGTATTTATCCTTCCTGGCAGGAATTGTGCTTGCAGATGTACTTGGTAAGTCAAAGCTGTGTTCCACAAGTTCATGGCTAGTCTGGAGAGGGGGTAGGAATGTGTGCCCCCCTGCTTGTTTATGTACCACATGACTGTAGTATTGTCCGTCTTTATCAGTAGTTGTCCTGGATGAAGTATATCCTTGAAGGCTGTCAGGGCATTCTGAACAGCTAGCATCTCTTTTTGATTGATATATACATGTATTTAACTTGCAGACCATGTGCCCTGAATACATCTTCCTGCCATATGGGGCCCCCAGGCATAATCTGATGCATCTGTTGTCAATGTCTGCCTGGCTGTGGGTAAGGTGAATGGCTGTCCCGTGTTGAGGTGACAGGCTTTTGCCCACCATCGAAACTCCGGTTGCAGGCATGGAATAAGGGTAATTATTGTTTCCAGGCTGTGGCAATGTTGAGTCCAAACACTTTTTAGATACCATTGAAGTTTCCTCATATGCAGCCTTGCATACGGAATTAGTAGAATGCAGGATGCCATGAAGCCCAGCCTGCAGAATTTTTCTTGCAGATAACTGGGTCTTTGTTGCCAACATTTTGAATTAAGTAGTCAGTTGTCTGTGTTTGTCTGGCGTGAGATAAGCCATCTGGGCACCCAGGAATATTATCTCTTGAGAGGGTACGAGTTTTGATTTATTTTTGTTTACTGTGTACCCTAGACCTGTTAGTAATCTTTTTACAAATGCCAGATGCTGTAGTAGGATGTCCTTGTTCTCTGCTTGAATAAGGCAGTCCTCCAAGTAAGGATATATTTGTATTCCTCTGTCTGCAAAATGCAATTACTGGTGCCAGGCATTTTGTGAAGACCCTGGGCTCAGTAGATAAGCCAAAGGGCAGTGCAGAGAATTGGTAGTGCACTGAGCCAGCTATAAATCTGAGGTATCTTCTGCATGATTGTCTGATTGGGACATGCAGGCATGCCTCTTTTAGGTCTAAAGTCACAAGCCAAGCTTTCTTGCCCAGCATGGGCAGAAGCTGTTGTAGAGTTAACATTCTGAATTTTGGAATATCCAGGTATGTGTTTAGGATAGACAGGTCCAGTATTGGTCTCCAGGCTTTGTCCTTTCTGGGTACCAAGAATAGCCTTGAGTAAAATCCTTGTCCCTGCTCTTGCTGTGGTACTTGCTGAATGGCTCTGATGTCCATGAGAGATAAAACTTGTTTTTGTGCCTCTGCCCATTGATTGTGTGGCAGGTCTGGCATACCGTTTGGCCTTGGCAGGGTGTGAAAGTGGAACCTGTAGCCTTGAGATACGATATTTAAGACCCATTTGTCCTGGGTGATCATGTGCCAATTTTGTGAAAAAGTGCTAGTTTTCCTCCCAAAGGAGCTGCCAGAAGATAAGTGCTTGGTGCTGGCAATGGGAAGTCATTGAGACTGTTTCCTGTATGGCTGTGATTTTTCCTCTCCACTTTTGGAGGTAGAAGCACCCCATTGTTTAATCCTGTATGAGCCCTGGGGCTGTGATCTGCCTCTGGGTCGTCTGTATCTGCCTCTTTGTGGCCTGTCTGACACTGGAAAGGACCAATTCTTTGTAGGCCAGCTCCTGCTAATTCTGGGAGGCTGTACCTGTAAGAAATCCTTCACTGTTTGCATAGATTTAGCTTTGTCCTCCATTTTCTTTAACACCTCTTCTGCTTTAACACCAAACAAGGTATCATGTTGTAATGGAGCATCTAATAATTTTGCTTTAACATGATCGGGCAGATTCTGTTCTTTTAACCAAGCATGCCTCCTAATGATCGAACCTGTAACTGCAGCCCTGCAGGAGGCCTCTAGAGAATCAAAACCACATTGCAAAGTATGCTTTTCCACTTGTTCAGCTGCATGCAATAAATCCTGTATTTCTTTGTTTTCTGCACATTCTGAATTTGCCAACATTTTCTGTTTAAGCAGTGACATAAGATATTGCTGATATTTAAGCATATGAAACTGACAATTTAAAGTTCTTACAGCCAAGGTAGCAGAAGTATAAATCTTTTTCTCCCATCTGTTCAGGGCCCTTGAATCCCTATCAGAGGGGATAGGTTTTTTTGCAGTAGAAGCCTTGTCCCCCTTGGGACCCTGAGAAATAGTTTCTGGGTCAGCAGCAGGGTTTTTGTAAAGAAATTTATGTGAATCAGGAACCCTGTAGTATCTGTCTGGCTTAACGGGAGCTAGTGGTAAAGAGTCAGGAGACAGACCTGACTCTGAAAATACATCATCTACAATGTCTAAAACAGAAGGAATAGCAAGGGGCTGTGCTGAGGTAATAAAAGGAAGTCTCTGAGCCTTTTCTTGGATTCTGAGTAATCTTGGCTCTCCCAGTGGAAATGCACCCTCAGAGTATGCAGGGTCTCCCAAAAAGAATAATCCTCAGGAGGAGAGGCTGAAGGGATAGATTCTTCAGCATCAGAATCCTCATAGGGAGGAAGGGAATATTCCTGTTCAGAAGAAGAGAGAGAGGAAATGGAAACCTGATCTGAAGATTCATATTCTATCTCTTGCCTAGGCCTCTTATCAGGAGGGGGATGGGAATCCCTGATGAAAGTAATTAGGTCTTCGGCCATTTTAAGCATCTGTTTTTTAGGCATGGAGGCCTGTCCAGGAGAATGCTGTACTTGTTTCTTTGTCTTTAGAGATGCTTTAGTCTTTGCCTTTGAAGTTGAAGTTGGTTTTACATAAAACTGTGTAGGTCTGAAAACACCCTCAGAAGTCGATGCCTGCTCAGCGGCTCCGGACCCATCTGAGGGAATAGTTTCCGTGTGTCCAATACCTTGAGTTTCCAGTGACCTAGTCAGCTCCACGTGGGAGTCGGAAGCGGCCTGTGGCTCTGAGGTAGTGGGCGTCAGGGGCTGCGAAAGCTCCTCACTGAGAACCGGCGATAGGCCCAACAGAAGCCTCATTGTTGGTTTTGGACCTCAGATGCCTGTCCTTTTCTTTGCGCTTTTTATAAACTCCGGTAGACAACTGTTCCAAAGGCATTATATAATTGAATCTTCTGCCAAAGTAATGAAATGCAAAATCGTACCGACACTTAATAGTGCGTTGGTTAAATCTAGCACAAAACCGACAGCTATCAACGTCGTGGTCAGGGCCTAGGCAAGGAATACAGTAAGAATGAAAATCCTTATTAGATATTTGCTTCCCACAAGAAATACAATTATTAACTTTTTCTGGCATCGGTCTGGAGCAAGAAAAAAGTCTCCCCAACAGGGTACTTAGCTTTAATGAAGACTTCGGATCTGAAATTCGAATTTGAAAATCACAGGAGTCGGCCGACCGGCACTTGAGAACTGCTTTTGCTTCGGGTACCGCGCGGCAAGAAAGACTGAAGAAAATGGCGTCGGCTGCATCTTTTAAACCCCTGTTGCACTGATGTCAGGGATGAGGCGACAGCAACCGACGCCGGACCTAGACTTTGGAACTTGGGCCGACTGCGGGTAGCCTGCCAGCAGGATAACCCAATTGTAATGACTGCAACAGTGAAACACGATGAACATCGAGCAAACAACACTGCACGCAGCTTAAGTTTTCTAAAAATTAAAAAAACAAAGGCCCTAAACAAGGACCCACAGAGAAGACTCTGTAACAAGACTAGCAAAAACACTGCACGCAATAAATATATATATATATATATATATATATATATATATATATACATATATACACATATATAAGATATATATATCTATATATATATATATATATATATATATATATATATATATATATATATACACACACCCACACAATAAGACCAGAAACAAGGTCCTAAATAAACGTTGACCTAAGAAATATCAATATTAATAAGAAACTAGCACACAGGATACCAAAATGGAGAACAAGGGCCAACGGCCAACCAGTTCTCAACAAACTAATTTAATGAACAAAAACACTTCTAAATTATTCTAAACACTTCTAACATTATTAAGCACTAACTAGTAATAAGATAACTAGCTATAGCAACAGTAAAGCGATAAGACAAAAAAGTTTAAACTTATCCACGGCCAAGCAAGAAGCACTTCTGAACTCGTAGACACAGCAAACGAGATCTGGGGATTGTACAAGTGCACTATGGGATACCTACCTAGTCATAATTCAACTAAGAGACTTTTAGAGTTTTGTAACAGACCGAGTCGGAGCCGAGGATCGGCTATGAACCCATATGTAAGAATGAAGGCGAGATGGGACTACAGAACATGGTAAATTTCCCATCCCACGCTGTACAGCGATCGCTGTTTAAACAGTTCAAAGTTTCAAAACTTCGATCTTATGGTCTTGACCATAAAAAATTTGAAGTTTTGAAACTTTGAGCTTTAAAACTAGACCTAGATACATACATACACACACACACACACACACACACACACACACACACACACACACACACACACACACACACACACGTGTCAATAGAGAGCTTTTGATTACAAAAAAGCCACTGGACAGATACTATTTTATTTTTTTAACTTAAGTTCTGCTGTATTTATTTAAGTTCTAATGTTCTAGTGCACATCACTTTTTTATATATGCATTTAAAGTAGTTATCTGAAGAGGAAGATACTTTATGCAGCACAGGTTACAGAAATAAACTTCACTGCACTTTTTGTCATTTATTTATTTACTTTACATTTTGTTCACTTATAGGTAGTGCATAGGCTTGCGGTCCAGGGAACCACTGAGAAGTCTAGCTCAAATTCCCAGTTGCCCTAATGCTCTGGGTGGTTACGTGACATGGATAAGGTCACAAAGTAAGGGAATCAAACCCTGTACCACAAGAACTACAGTTCACAGCCTCACCCTCTGTGCCAGGTCATCCCATTTAGTATTGTGTTGGAGGATACCTTGTATGCCAGACTTGGGTCACTTCTTAACTGTCTACAAGACATTGTGTATAGTAATAGGGCTCTGAGGCAGTCAGAAACATTTTTTAGGTCTTGTAATCTTTTAGTTTGATATCTCTCTGAGTGCTCCAGTTGTTGCATGTGCCTGGATAGATAGCATGCCAAAGAGGGCATTATACTCCATGACTGGCCTAATAAGGGTCAATAATGGGGGGGCAATGACATTCCCAAACCTAGATATAATCCCTTTATTAATAAGGTATGCAATATAGGAGAACTTTCTTACAATAGAGGGACATATGTTGGTTGAAGGCTAGCTCACTGTGCACATAACTTCCCAAATTCTGAACAACTGGGTCAATTCTTAGGGGTGTAACGTCAATGTAGTAGTCCTCTGGGATAGCTGACTTCCCAAAGGATAAAATTTTGGCATTTAATTTCAGTCCATGAGTTTGGCACCACCAGTTATTTACTTGGGACAAAGCTTCCTGAAAGATGGCTAAGTTATTTGGGGATTGAACAGCTGTGTCTAACTTGGTGTCACCAGCAAATTTAGTCAGCCAGAGCATGAGGTAATCACTTTGGGCGTGCAAAGTGTGAAGGAAGAAACTGAGTTATCACACAGGTAACTGCTCTACAGCTTTCTTTTGTCTTTAAAATGTATTTAAAATAAAAAGACACTGCTTTATAAAAACCATGCTTACAAGAGTGTAGCTCTGTATCTCTGTAGAGTTGTTTATTTCACAGACTTGGGCTAGATCATTTGGGGAATTGCTCTTCTTATTTTGGTCAAAGTTCTCTTCCTTTTTTCGTAAAGCTTGTTGATATTACAGTTCCACCATGTGGTTTGTTTCTGGAGTTTGCCCTCCACTTGTTCCTTCAGGGTACAGAAGCATCTATGCAGCTGTTTACATGCTGATAGTGCAGTTTTGTACGTTTCCACATACTCAGCTGAATTAATGTGGTCTGGAGGGATTGGAAGCTTGCCAATAAATCACTTAAGAATAGGTAGTTTGCCCTAAATACATTTCTAAAGTTACCTCAGGTGGAAGGGATCTCTGATTTCAGTTTTATTTTGAGGAAGACAACCTTATGGTCATACCTAAAAATGTGTTGAAGATATGCGAAGAATGGTGCAAAATGCCCCTGTATTAATAATGACATAATCCAAGATGTTATTCCCCCTAGTGGGTACTCTGACTAATTGTTCCAGGGCATTTGTACTGACAAAGTCCAGGAATCTCTGTGCTTGTACACTAGTGATGGTGCAGGCTTCCCAGTCTACAGTTGGTTAGTTTAGATCACCTAGGAAAATGGTATTGAGTTTAATAGTGAGCAATTCCATTTCCTGTAGAAAGGTACTGTGGTTTCCTTGGGTCGCAGGAGTTTTCTAGAAAACAGATCTTATGGGACCTTTCCAGTCATTATTTGGACATGAAGAAGCTGTAGTGTTTCATGTTACTTTACCAGCCTTGATCTGAGTCTCTTCTGGATGAAGAAAAAAATATATATATATATATATATATATATATATATATATATACACACATACAATAAACTCTCAGTTAACCGGAACTTAAGCAACTGGCAAAATAAATATCGAAGAAATACAGTACAATTTTCATGTGTTGGACTTTGCCCCCTGCAGAAACATACCTTACGTTTTTAGAGTTTTAGAGTTTTAAAAAGGAAGATAGGAATAAATTCCCTCTCTCCCCAACCTGAGGACAAGTCAAACCAAGCAAACAGTATAGGGTACACTATTAGTCAGGCCTATTTTTAATAGCAACTCTTAAGCAACCAGAAATGGTTCTATATTAGATCAGAGAACGCTTAAACAAGTGAACGCTGAATGACCGACCTTATTTTAGCGAAAGCTAAAAATATCGAAGCAAGGGAAACTCGAATTTTTTCCTAGGGAAAGAATTAGGTTGTCCGTTTCTGCTGCTTCGGTATTTTCAGTGCTGTGGTTTAAAGTTACGGGTCGGATTCAGGTAAGTGTGTGATTGTGTGGATCTAAGTGTTAGGGTGAGTTAGGTGAGTTAGGGCTCAGGTTAGGTATGTGTGCGATTGTGTGGACATGAGGGTTAGGGCGGATTTAGGTGAGTTAGGGAGCGGGTGAGGTGAGTGTGCGATAGTGACGGACCTTAGGGTTAGGGTTTGGGTTAAGGTAAGTGGATAGTTAGTGGTGTGTGCATAGTTTAGTGTAGGGTTAGGTGTCAGATTTTAGGTGTGTGTGTGTGTATTTCTGTTTGTTTGGTGTGCTTGTGTTGTGTGTATGTGTTTTGGATCAGCGATTTTATTTCCTAGGAAAAAAATCGCTGATCTGACAGTTCGAGATTGTAAGCTTTTGCTTACATAAGGTCGATCAATCAGCATTCACTTTTTAAGCGTTCGCTGATCTAATATAGACCCACCAGAAACTAATGTTATCCGGTATCTACAAATCGGGAGTTTAATATATATATATATATATATATATATATATATATATATATATATATATATACACACACACACACACACACACACACACACACACACACACACACACACACACACACACCCCTGTTAAAATGCCAGGTTTTTGTGATATAAAAAAATGAGACCACAGTAAATCATTTCAAAACTTTTTCCACCTTTAATGTGACCTATAACCTGTGCAATTCAAATGAAAAACAAACATATCTGTTAGGGAAAAAAATATAAAAATAAAAAACGTACAATAAGCTGGAAGTGTGCACACCCTTAAACTAATACTTTGCTGAAGCACCTTTTGATTTAATTACAACATTCGGTCTTCTTGGGTAGGAGTCTATCAGCATGAATCATCAGAACTTGACAATATTTGTCCACTCTTCCTTGCAAAAGCTCTCCAAATCTGTCAGATTGCAAGGGCATATCTTGTGCACAGCCCTCTTCAGGTCACCCCACAGATTTTCTATTGGATTAAGGTCTGGGCTCTGGCTGGGCCATTCCTAAACTTTAATTTTCTTCTGGTGAAGCCATTCTTTTGTTGATTTGGATGTATACTTGGGGTCATTGTTGTGTTGAAAGGTGAAATTCCTCTTCATCTTCAGCTTTCTAGCAGATGCCTGAAGGTTTTGAGCCAAAAGTGACTGTTATTTCGAATGGTTCATAATTCCCTGCACCTTGACTAAAGCCCCAGTTCCAGATGAAGAAAAGCAACCCCAAAGCATGATACTGCCACCACCATGCTTCACTATGGGGATGGTGTTCTTTTCGTGATGCAAATTGTTGTTTTTGCACCAAACCTACCTTTTGGAATCGTGGCCAAAAAATTCAACCTTGGTCTCATCAGACCATAACACATTTTCTCACATGCTTCTGGGAGATTTGATATATTGTTTTGTAAATTTTAGCTGGGCCTGGATGTTTTTCTGTGCAAGAAAAGGCTTCAGTCTTGCAACCCTACCCCATAGCCCAGACATATGAAGACTATGGGAGATTGCTGTCACATGCAGTACACAACCAGTAATTGCCAGAAATTTCTGCAGCTCCTTCAGTGTTGCTGTAGGTCTCTTGGCAGCCTCCCTGACCACTTTTCGTCTTGTCTTTTCATCAATTTTGGAGTGACGTCCAGTTCATTGCACCATCAATGTTGTCCCATATTTTCTCCACTTTTTGATGACTGTCTTCTCTGTGTTCCATGATATGTCCAATGCTGGGGAAATTTTTTGTATCCCCTTCTCCTGACTGATACCTTTCAACAATGAGATCCCTTTGATGCTTTGTAAGCTCTCTGCAAACCAAGTTTTTTGCTGTAGCAGGTAACTGAGTAAATGTCAGGAAAATCCTACTAGGACAGCTGAACTTTATTTGGGGTTAATCAGTCTCTTTAATTGATAGCAGGTGTGTGCCCAAGAAGACTGAATGCTGTAATTAAAGCAAAAGGAGCTTCAACAAAGTATTAGTTTAAGGGTGTGCACACGTATGCAACCAGCTTATTGAACACTTTTTATTTTTTTACATTTTTTCCCCCAACAGATTTGTTTGTTTTCAGTTGAATTGTACAGGTTATAGGTTACATTAAAGGTGGGAAACTTTTTGAAATGATTTATTGTGGTCTCATTTTTTTGCATCACAAAAACCTGGCATTTTAACAGGGGTGTGTACACTTTTTATATCCACTGTATATCTATATCTATATCTCACACACACTGTGTTATGCTGGTTGAGTAATACATAATCATCAGACAGCATGAGACAATTCCTACACTGTCTCAAGATACCCATCTCGATCAGGCTGGCTAGAGAACTTATGTGGAAGTGCTGGTTCACAGTTACAACAGAAATGACTCTTATAGCAGTGGTGACTATAACTGTTGCAAGTTTGGTTTGTTTAGGATAATGTTTTTGTGGCCTTGTTACTGAACATTTAAAGTACAATACAAAACAATTAGCCTGGAAACTTTCTGCCACCAGAAGGAATCAGTAAATTAATTACAGTTAAAAACTCAAAAATTTACACTAAATTCAGTTCAAATGATATTAGTACACTCAGTGTTCAGCAATTTTAACCAAGGTATCATAGCCTCAGTAGCATAACTATGGTGAGAAGGGCAACTGCCTTCGGCAAAGTGTTGGAAAGGGGGTGCGATCAGCCATACAGCTTCCTGATCACTCGTGTGTGCAATTTACACTTTTAAAAGCCAGTGTGGTCAAACCGGAGTGCTGTGGCACTCTGTGTGGTCTAAACTGCAGCAACTGTTTGTTACATGATACTTAACGAGGCGAGAATGCATACATATATCTATATGCAGTTGCAATTTCCAAGGTCCTCACATGGGGGGAAGCAGAGTATTTGCTTTCCAACAATAAAATTAAACTGTTCATTTCAGTGATAGAAAATGTGCTATCCCTATTTCAGTCTAGCATATGGTAGGGAAGATAGTGATGTTTCTGCAGTTTGTATGCAGTATAACATGAGTATTTGTGTTTATTTTATATTTTATTTTATTTTATTTATTTGATATTTGATTACTTGGCAAATCTGACTGGGTTCATGGAAACCCATTTTCACAGGCCTGGAGAGAAAAGATCCAAATACTTATAAAAAGAAATATTAATACAAATGTTAAGACAATAAAGACAATAAAAGTGTATAACAAAGCATGTGTAGAACAGAAGAATATTAAGTTTCAAGTAGAAATTATTACAATAAATATAATGCATTATAGGAGGAAAATTAAATTATAAGACACTAGTTATAGGTTCATAGGTAGGTACTAGGCTATCGGCCCATGGGCCTACGTAATCCTAGTCAACAAGGTTCCCTGGCGTATGCCAACCAAGAAAGCTATTTTCCTGTGCCACTATCGAGCAGACACACAGAAGTGATCCCCAGGGTGTATTTCCTATTTCCCATCCACTCATCAAGATTTTTCTTGAAGAATGCTAATGAAGAACTTTGCTTGACATAAAATGGGTAGCCTGTTCCAGAGTATGGGAAGTCTCTGGGACAGGAATCCATCCCTCCAGCATGTCCTGTTTATTGTGGTCACAAGGTTTAGGTCCCTAGAGCGTGTAGCTCGGGGGGGGGGTTGGGATTTCTTTAGGTGTAGCATGTCCAACAGCTCTGGGTTTGACATAGCTGTATATGTTAGGCAGAGATCACCTCGGAGTAGGCGATATGCTATGGAGTAAAGCTGGAGATTTTTGAGGCGGTCAGTGTAGGGCATTTGTTTGAGGTCAGTAATCCTCTTTGTGAGGTACTTCTGTGGCGTTTCTAGCTACTGCAGATGTCTTGTGAGGTACATTCTAAAAGGGACGTTGTACTCTATAATGGGTCTGAGTGTCGAGTAGAGGGGAACAATGACCTCTTTTTTTCCTGGATGAGAACCCTTTCATGATGAGGTGCGCCACGTAGAAGGACTTCCTGACTACTGTGGTGATGTGACTACCAAAGGAGAAACTACAGTCCACCTGGGTCCCAAGGCCTCTTATCACACATTCGGTGTTAAGTAGATTGCTGCCTATGTGGTAGTTTATGGGTACAGAGTTTTTACCAAAGGGGATGACACTGCACTTTTTGGCATTGAGCTTGAGACCATGGCTCTGACACCAGGCATCTGTCTAAGCAAGGCCCTTCTGTAGGATGCCCACAACATTTGGGGACTTGACTATAGCTCCTAGTTTGCAGTCATCTGCGAACTTCGTTAGCGAGAGGCCTTCTGTGTTTGGTATCTACTTCTCTGAAGTACAGGCTAACAGGAGAGGTCCCAGGACGGAACCCTGTGGTACTCCACTTGTCACTGCTTTGAGGTCAGATTCGGAGTCTGCAACTTTTACAGTGTGGGTTCTGTCAGTGAGCCAGTTGGCAACCCATCTTGTGACGTAGGGATTTATACCTAATTTAATGAGTTTAGCTATAATTCCAGAATGGGGGATGGCGTTGAAAGCCTTGGTGAGAACAAGATAGGCTGTGTGAACCACCTTACCCTCATCTACGGCTTTGACGACTGCCTCAAAGAAGTCGATCAGGTTCAGGAGGCATGATCTGCCTTTCACAAACCCGAACTGGGTGGGATCAAGAGTTTGGAGGTTACCAATGTCTTTGTTTATGAGTTCTATGATGATACGTTCCACGGCCTTGCAGACCAGGCTCATCAGTCTAATATGTCAATAGTTCCCAGGATCAGTGGTGGCTCCCCCTTTGTGGAGTGGGATAACGATAACTGTTGCTGTGTGCCATTCAGTGGGCACAAAGCCTGATGCGAGGCTATTATTGAACATGGTGCTTAAGTGGGGAGCCAGTTCGTTCTGAAGTTAGTGTAAAACGCAGCTTGGGATGTTGTCCGGTCTCATGGATGCTGTGTTTTTGGCATTAGAAAGTGCAGCTTTTACTTGCGTAGTTGTGATTACAGGAACGCTGCATTCTTCCTGTATAGATATGGGCCTTTAGGGGATGAGGGTGGGTAAAATTAGCACTGAACCTATCTGCCAGGATGTTGGCAATATCAGTTGGTTCTGTAATTTGCGTGCTGTTGTGCTGTAACTCAGAGCATATCTGGGTGTTGCCATCGAGATTCTTGACATAGCTATAGAATGCTTTGTGGTTGTCCTTAGAATTAGTGGCAATTTTGTTTTTGTAGCTAGCTTTGGAGGATCTTATAAGGGATCTCAGCTTCTTACTGAGGCTGACCAGGGAGCTCCTCCACTCACGGGATTTTACTCTCTTTTGTAACAGTTTCTTCCTTCTGTTGTACAGTTTGTTTATGGCAGGGGACGACCATATTATCTTCCTTTTTTTGGAGGATAGCGTCTTGGTTCTGTTTGGGATAGCACGATCCATGCACTCGTGTAAGTGTTTATAGAGTGCATTTGTGCAGGATTCAGCAGTTGTAACTTAGAATTTGATTCTAGTGACAATCAGTGAAACACAAGAGAAGAGAACAGGGTAAGGTATGAGAAAGGGATATAGAGTAAGTATCTTAAATAGGAAAGGAATGAGGAAAATACAAGAGCATAAGAGAAGGAGCTAGAGTGAGAAAAGTAAGTAGTTGGGAGTTTTAAGGTAGTGGGGCACAGATAGTACTGAGAGAAGTGAAGGCCTATTATACATAGTAGATGGAGAACTAAAAGGTGGAAAGGGGCAGAAAGGGAATGAGTATTGGATATTGTGAAAAGCTGCAGGTGAAAGGAGAGAAGAAGGGAAAAGGGAACCAGAAATAGATATTGTGAAAAGGTAGTTTGGGGTAGTTAGAAAAGGATATAGTGTCAAGCAGGGTTAGAGCAGGAACAGATCCATGCTTACGTATTCCTTTCAAGTGATTTTAAATGAGTGGAAGTTAATGCTTGATCTAATGTTTAGGGGAAGTATGTTCCAAGCTTTGGCAGTGGAATAGGAATATAGGGATTTTCCAGCAGTTTTATTGGGCTTGTGTACAGAAAGAAGGTGTTTGTCTTTGGCTCTTAGATATCTATTAGGCTGACAGGTAGAAAGGACAGATGTTAGTGCAGGACAGGCAGTAGGCTTATAGATAATGTTGTGGACTGTCAGGAGTTGCAAGTTGGTGACTTGTTGTGGGAGTTTCAGCCATTTTAAAGACTGAAGTGGAATGCAGTGATGAGTGGAATATGAAGAGTTTGTGGCAAGCTTTGCAATTTTATTATACCAATTATCAAGTTTTGTTAAGAGAAAGGTCTGATGATTAGTAAAAATGTTGGCACCATACAAGAGGGAAGGTAACAGACAGGTATTAGTAACAGTAATTCTAGTAGACTGGTTATGAAAATGTGATTCTAAGGACAACCACAAAGCATTCTATATCTATGTCAAGAATCTCAATGGCAACACCCAGATCTAGGTTCATAGGTAGGTACTAGGCTATCTGCCTGAGGGCATTTATAAGCCTAGCCAGAGTGTCGGCTTTCGTCACCCCATTGATTAATTAACTGAGCCTCTGTCAAGCAGAGCCAATGAAGTGATCCCAGAGGTGTATTTTCTGTTACCCATCCACTCGTCAAGGCTTCTCTTCAAGAGTGTTAGTGAGGGGGTCTGCCTAATGTAGTTAGGAATTTTGTTCCAAAGCAAGGGGAGTCTCTGTGACAGGAATATATCCCTCCAGCATGTTCTATTTACTGTTGTAGCGAGGTTTAGCTCACTAGAGCATGTGGCTCGCAGCGACTTGGATTTCTTTAGGTGGAGCATGTCCATCAATTCTGCGTTGGACATGGCTTTGCAAATCAGGCAGAAATCACCTCTGAATAAGCAATATGCCACTGAGTACAGCCGGAGTTTTTTCAGGTCGGGCTGCACAGGACATATGTTTTGAGGTTAGTAATCCTCTTGGTGAGGTGCTTTTGTGGTCTTTCCAGCGGTTGGAAGTGTTTTGTGAGGTACATCCCAAATGGGGCATTGTACTCTATGATGGGTCTGATGAGTGACGAGTAGAGGGGGACTATAACCTCTTTATTTCTAGATGCGAACCCCTAAGTAATTAGATGGGCCACATAGAAGGATTTCCTAACTACTTTGGCAATATGATTGTCAAAGGAGAGATTACTAACTACCTGGGTCCCCAGATCTCTTATTACCTCTGCTGTATTAAGGGGGCTGCCACCTATGTGGTAATTCGTGGGTGTTTTGTTTTTCCCAAACGGGATGACTATGCATTTTTTGGCATTTAGCTTGAGGCCATGACTTTGGACACCAGCTGTCTGTCTCAGTAAGGCCTTATTGAAGGATGTCCGTGTCAGCCGGAGAGCCAATTATGGCTCCCAGTTTGCAGTCATTGGCAAACTTGGTTAGCCATAGTCCTCCTGTGTTTGCCTGTACTTCTGAGAAATATATGCCGAACAGTAGGGGTCCCAGAAGTGAGCCTTGCGGGACACCACTTGTGACTAGTTTAGAGTCGGACCTGGAGCCTGCTATTCGTACCATGTGAGTTCTGTCTGTAAGCCAGTTGGCAACCCATCTTGTGACGTAGGGGTTTATGTTCAGGCTGGTTAGTTTCTCTATAATACCCGAGTGAGGAATGGTGTCGAACGCCTTGGCGAGATCAAGGTAGGCTGTGTGAACCACCTTTCCCTTGTCTATGGCCTTAGTAACTGTCTCGAAGAAGTCAACCAGGTTTAGTAGGCATGATCTGCTCTTAACAAAGGCAAACTGGGGTCAAGTGTTTGGAGTTTCCCAATGTCTTTGTTAATGAGTTCCATGATGAGCCTCCCAGCAGGCCACTATGCAGGCTTATAGGGTGATAGTTAGTTACCAGGCTGTCTGTTGTCCTCCTGGTTTTGCTGCTGCTGGCTGTGTGCTATCTATGCAGGCACAGAATGGTGGAGAGGCTGAGGTGAAACAGTTGTTGGGGGGGGGTTAGTTCATTCTGTAGTTTGTGCAAGATCTAGCCTGGAACACCATCTGGCCCCATTGATGCTGTGTTTTTGGCTTTTGAAAAGGCTGTTTTCACCTGTGCTTCTGTGGATTTCCAGGACCACTACTTTTCCAGTATTGTTTGTGAGCCCCTTCTGAAGGTGAGAGAGGAGGTGAAGTTTGAAGCATATCTGGGATTTACTTATAGCTGAAGAGCTTCAAAGAAGACTTTTCAAGGTTATTTGGCTATTTTGGCTTTTTTTTTTTCTCGCCTTATTGGATGATTTTTTATGAGACCTTACTTTCTTACTGATACTGATGATATGGGATGTCTTTTCTTGATTGGCTTTTTTTTTTTTTTTAGTTTCCTTTTGTCCTTGTTTGTGTTGTTGTTTATGAGGGTCCTCCCACGTTTTTCCTTTCTTGAGTGAGTCTTGGTTTTGCTAGGGATGGCCACGATCCATGCAATTGATCTTGGGCAGTGTTATGGGCAGTGTTATCCCTTGGGGGAAACTTAACTACCCCTCTGCCTGTAAGTAAAGTGGTGTTTTTTTTAGAAATTTTTTTTTGTGGTTTCTGGTTTGTTGGGGTGGTGGTGAGGTATGGACATCCAGGGTGATTTGAGTTGATAAATTCAGGAAGTGCTGAGCCTGGGAGTTTGTACTCAAGTAGTTTTCCCAGTTAATGGTAGGGTAATTGAAATCGTCCAATATCAGGGTGTTCGGTATGACCTTCATGTTTTCTAGTGTCTACAGAAAGGCGGAGTGGTGGGCCTGGGTCATGGAGGGTGATCTGTAGCAGGCCACAATTTGCACTGCAGATTTGCCCAATGTTAGTTGCACCTGGATGATCTCAGAGGTATCATGCTGCACCACTAACCTGGAGGTGTGGGTATCCTTGATGAATATGGATACACCCCCTCCTTTTGTGTTTCGGTCCATGTTCTATGGCCGAAATGTGTGTTATGAGTTGAGCCCAGTAGTGCTGGAGTGCTCTCTGGAGCCTTGAACCAGGTTTCAGTTACTGCACAGATGTCGATGTTCTCCATAATGAGGAGTGCTTCGAGCGCATGCATTTTGAGATTTAAACTCCTGGCGTTGAGTAGCATAACCCTCATTTTTTTTTACTTGTGCTGTTTACGGAGGTGGATCTGAATTTTGAGCCTTGCCTAAAAAAGGCACTATGGGGGCAGCAAGAGCCTTGGCCAGTATTCGAAAGCCAAGGGGTGACAGGTGCAAGCTGTCTCTTGCGAAGCAACGCGGCTTGTCGAGCATGTCATCCCAGGCTGACAGACACTGGATCCTCTGAATTACACCAGAAGCTTAGCCAATTTTTGAAATTGATAATTTTTTCTTGATACTGAAGTATAATTCTTGGTGAGGGCAGGATGCTACTCAGGGTCAGGGTCATACCTGCCTGGGCTACATGATCAGAGAGCTCTTCCATGTCTCTTCTCATGTAGTCCAGGGAGGTATGTCTCAGGTCATTCACACCAACATGAACAATGACAAAGTCATATTTGTACTTGTTCTGGAGTGACCTGAGTGCTTGTGTTGTCTGGCGGATTCTGGCTCCCGACAGGCAGCTAACAGTAACCTTCTCCTTGTCCAGCCTAGTGAGTGGGGCGTCAGTGTGCCTGACTATTGAGTCACCTATTACTAGTGTGTTAGGTATGTTATTTTGCCTTAAGGGCTGTGATTGTGCGGCACATTAATTTTGTGTTTTATGTGTTGTCTGGTTTTTGACGGGAGGTACAGGTTTTGTGGGTGTCTGCTTTGGAGCTCTCTGATGCTTTTGCAGGTTTTTATTTAGAGCCTCCGAGTATGATTTTGTGTATTTATGTGCATTTTTTTGCCAGTGATGGTTCAGTAGGTCTATGTGAGGCTGGAGGTGTGGTGCAAGTGTTAACCTTCTCCTCATGACTGTCTGTTCCAGTCTTGGGTGGAGAGACCTTAGCCTCCAGTTTGGCTGTATAATTGCATCTCTTGCATATGTTAGTGTTTTGTGGTGGGAGGAGAGGGCTGTCTGTGTACATGAGGCAGTTGTAACATTGCCTCAGGATACCCAGATTCACCAGCTGGACTGGAGAGTACACCTGAAGTTGCCCTTTGGTCATGCCTGAATAGTAGGGTGAGCTGCTTAGTCGCTTGGTTGGTGAGGGGTGGATAAAGAGCCTTGCCCTGCTGGGCAGTCAAGTGTCGGGGTATATTAGTGCTTGCTATTAGGTCTGAGCAAGTGCTGGACTGTAGGATGCTTTTTGAGTGCTTAGGTTGAGTGTTACACTAGTTTCAAGTGAAAAACTGAAGAGGAGACTTAATGGAGCCGGGAATAATTTAACCCTAGCGGCGTACAAAACCGTGCAAATGCGGTTTTTAAACTACTAACTTCTGGGCTGGAACCACTCCTCTAGGGACAGATGGCTGCTCAAAGTTCTCCTCTCTCACAGGTGAACAGAGAAACATCCCTTTATCCAAATAAGGTATGGGCAACTCAGAAACTTGTAACACAGCCCTGAATTCAGCACTAGCCTGAAAACTGAACTATACTAGCTTAGAAAGGTGGGAAACAAGAAATTTTTTTTTTGTTTTTTTGAAAAGATAAGGCAAAAACAGTAAAAATTACACTTAAAACAGCTTTGAACGACTGCAGGCAATCAGAAAAGGCTATCGCACTTTAGTGTGTAGCCTACAACAGTTAAACAATTTATTTAAACAAAAAACTTTTTAAAAGTGCAGACAGTCAAATAAGTACAATATGTGAAAAAAAAACAAGCTTTTAAATCACAATAAGTGCTGGAAAATCAGCGTTTATGCGGAAAACAGTTAAGTACAGTTACAGCACAATGGCACATAAATTACAGAACCAACTGATATTGCCAACATCCTGGCAGATAGGTTCAGTGCTAACTTTACCCCCCTCTCACCCCCTAAAGGGCCAATATCTATATAGAAAGAATGCAGAGTCCCTGTAATCACAACTACACAGGTAAAAGCAGCACAATCTAAAGTCAAAAACGCAGCATCTGTGGGACCGTACAACATCCCAGGCTGCGTTTTACATGAACGTCAGAACAAACGGGCTCCCCACTTAAGCACCATGTTCAATCACAGCCTCACATCAGGGCTTTGTGCCCACTGAATGGCGCACAGCAAGAGTTATCCCACTCCACAAAGGGGGAGCCACCACTGATCCTGGGAATTTTCGCCCTATTAGCCTGATGAGCCTTGGTCTGCAAGGCTATGGAACGTATCATCATGGAATTCATAAACGAAGACATTGGTAACCTCCAAACTCTGGACCCCACCCAGTTTGGGTTTGTAAAAGGCAGATCATGCCTCCTGAACCTGGTCGACTTCTTTGAGGCAGTCACCAAAGCCGTAGATGGGGAGTAAGGTGGTTCACACAGCCTATCTTGACCTCGCCAAGGCTTTCAACACCATCCCCCATTCTGGAATTATAGCTAAACTCACTAAACTTGGTAGAAATCCCTATGTCACAAGATGGGTTGCCAGCTGGCTCAGTGACAGAACCCACACTGTAAAATTTGCAGACTCCAAATCTGACTTCAAACAAGTGACAAGTGGAGTACCACAGGATTCAGTCCTGGGACCTCTCCTGTTTGGTACCTACTTCCCTGAAGTACAGACTAACACAGAAGGCCTCTGGCTAACGAAGTTCGTAGATGACTGCAAACTAGGAGCTATAGTTGAGTCCCCAAATGATGTGGACATCCTACAGAAGGGCCTCACTGAGACGGATGTCTGGTGTCAGAGCCATGGTCTCAAGCTCAATGCCAAAAAGTGCAGTGTTATCCTCTTTGGTAAAAACTCTTTACCCATGAACTACCACATAGGCGGCAGTCTTCTTAACGCCGAATGTGTGATAAGAAACCTTGGGACCCAGGTGGACAGTAGTCTCTCCTTTGATAATCACATTGCCACAGTAGTCAGGAAATCCTTCTAAGTGGCACACCTCATCACAAAAGGGTTCTCATCCAGAAAAAAAGAGGTCATTGTTCCCCCTCTACTCGACACTCATTAGACCCATTATAGAGTACAATGCCCCTTTTGGAATGTACCTCACAAGACATCTGCAGCAGCTGGAAAGGCCACAGAAGTACCTCACAAAGAGGATTACTGTTCTCAAACAGATGGCCTACACTGACCGTCTCAAAAAACTCCAGCTTTACTCTGTAGCATATCGCCTACTCCGAGGTGGTCTCTGCCTAACATATAAAGCTATGTCAAAACCAGAGGTGTTGGACATGCTACACCTAAAGAAATCCCAATCCCTCTGAGCTACACGCTCTAGGGAACTAAACCTTGTCACCACAATAAACAGGGCATGCTGGAGGGATAGACTGCTGTCCCAGAGACTTCTCATACTCTGGAACAAGCTATCCATCTATTGTCAAGCAAAGTTCCTCATTAACACTCTTCAAGAAAAATCTTGATGAGTGGATGGGAAATAGGAAATACACCCCGGGATCACTTCTGTAGCTCTGCTCGACGGGGGCAGAGGAAATTAACTTTTTTTGGTTGGTGTAAGCCAGGGAACTTTGTTGGCTAGGCCTACTTAGGTCCTTAGACCGATAGCCTAGTACCTACCTATGAATGTTTGCAGAGCATCCCTAAGTTCTGATGAGATTTTTATACAATGTGCACGCCCCTGCAAGTATGACAGTGCAAGGCTGAAGCAATTGTAACATCCAAAAAGAAGCCAGCACTTGGTGGTGTGAGTAAAACAGCAATTACTTTATTCAAATAATAGCAAAACAGACTGGTTTCTGCATGAAAACCATAGCCCTCCTCAGTGTAAAAGAAACCTGCACAAATACATTATTTTATATGCAAAAATCCAACAAACACAGAATCCAATTGGCTGATCATAATTGTCCATTAAGTCCAGGTGGAAATAATCCACTCAGTCTAATTATCCATTTACTCTCCTTGTTATTAAATACTGTATGCCAGCCAATTACATTATTCCTTCTTCCCTGAATCATATCAATAACAGTGAACTTAAAAGTGGCAGATGGATGTGACAAAACATGTTTATATAAAGCATTGGTAACCCTTTTATGTTTAATATTGCTCAAGTGTTGACTAATCCTATGCTTTAGAGGTCTAGATGTTTGGCCAACATAGAAGGCAAAACAGGAGCAAGTGGCAAGATATACCACCCAATCCGATGAGCAACTGGCAAAAAAAAAAAAAACAATATCATATACCCTAAATGAATTGCGACTGCTAAAACTTTTAATTTGGTAGATCCTGTTACAGTGCACACAATGGCCACATGGGTAACAACCAATAATATCCTCTCCCTTTAAGGTGACCTGTTTAGTACCTCTGATACCACCAGACCAATGCTTATAATGATTGAGACAGGAACCCACAGTCTTACCTCTCCTAAAACCAAAACGACAACTCCCACTGATAAGATGTCTGTTTCTCATCTGACTGAAGAATATTCCAACTGCACTGGACAACCTCACAAAACATATCAGTATTATGACCAAAACTAGCAATAAGCCTAGGTTGAGGAAAGGCAACGGTTGGTTTGTCCTGATATTGTATCAAATTAGACCTATCCTTACCGGATACTTCATGGCAGCCATGATGATGGCACCAGGCTTGTACCCCCTACGTTTAAAATCTTTGTACCATGTCCCTTCTAGAATGCTCATATTGGTTAGCATCAGAACAAATCCTTTTAATCTTGGTGAATTGTGACTTAGGGATGTTACGTATGACGTGTGGGGGGTAAAAGTTAGTGGCATGTAATATGGAATTAAATTGTGGAAATTTGCAAAAAACATGAGTGCCTAGGGCCCCATCAGGGTTCTTAGTAACCAATACATCCAGGAAGGTGATCTGTTTATTGTCCTGATTACCTGTAAATTGCAGACCCCACTTATTATCATTGATGTATTGGATAAACTCATACAGGTATTCCAAATCTCCCTTCCAAACCACCCAGAAATCATCCAAATAGCGATGCCAGATGTCAATCTCAGGTAGGTAAATATTATGAAGGGGGTCATAAATAAGCTGAAATTCTATATAAGCCATAAAAAGGTTGGCATATATAGGAGCAAAGGATGCCCCCATAGCTATACCCTGCGTCTGCAAAAAACATTCATTCTGATAGTAAAAGACATTCATCGTGAGAACTTTTTCAGTAAGCCCAATAAGAAAAGTATTAAAGCCAGGTGGATATAACTCTGTGGTCTGCAACCAATATTCAATAGCCAAGAGCCCAGCCTAGTGTGGAATATTAGTATAAAAAGCTGTAACATACAATGTACATAAGTACTAATCCTCCTCAGTTTGGGCATCCGATAAGATCTGTAAGAATTCAGTAGTGTCCTGTATTCTAGCCCTAACAAATTTCAATAATGGTCTTAAATACTTGGTAAGAAAAACCGACAAAGGCTCAGTAAGTGAGCCCCTACCTGAAACAATTGGCCTGCCTGGAGGGTTGGATAAGGATTTGTGGATCTTTGGTAAAAGATATAGATATTGTCTCCTGAGATCCGAGACCATTAAATGTTTAGAAGTGGCCTTAGAAATGATTCCTTCCTCAACTGCCAGATTAATGAATGCATCAATCTCCTTTTTAAATATGGAACTAGGGTCTATAGACATGGGCATGTAGTGTAAATAGTTCCCTAGCTGTCTATGGGCCTCAGTGTTATATTGATCCCAATCCATGACCACAACCGCACCACCTTTGTCAGAAGGTAGGACCACAATATCAGTATTATCTTTGAGCTGCTGCAATGCCTCTTGTTCTTCAGTGGAGAGACTGTGTGTTTTAGGAGAACCCTTACCATAATTATCATGTAGATCTTTGAGAATCCCGTTAATAAAAAGCTGCACTGTGGGATGCACGAGTGGCACAAAGTTGGACTTCTGAAACCGAAACAGATCATCATTGACATTATTTACATCATCCTTAAAAAACAACTTCAAGTTCAACATGCGACCAAAGGAGTATACATCATTAACAAATCTTCCTCATGAACAAAAAATGCTGGTACCAAATTCAAGCTTTTATTTAGCAAATCCTTTTGGCTAGTTGTTAAAACCTGTGATGATATATTAAAAAACATTCTGTTCTATGACTTGTTGTTCAACATAAGAAGTAGTGTCTCCACATTTGGGATGTTTTTTATGCTTACGCCCTGCCCAGCGTGTTCTGACCCTAAAGGGACATCAGTGTTTGTGCATTTGGCTGAGGGTGAGCCCTGCGTACGTGCTGCTTCAGATTCTGTGCAAGATGAGGATTCATCCCCAGATGTACCCCCAAAAGGGGAGGTTGATTTCCTGAGGATTGATCTGGGGCGTTTCCTTTTACCAGATTTGGGCCCTGAATTAACAAATTTAACATTTTTTATGGGGGCCAAACAGCCTACCCCTCTCATAATCAGCCTGGCCCTTGTTAAATTTGTGTAATTTTTTTCTCTTTAAGCTGTCTTTCTAAAGGCAATAAATCTTGGCCCAATTGCTGAAGGCAATTATGATAGTTAGCCTGATCTTCAAACTGTTTGGTTTGTTCACAAAGTTGGGTGACCTCAGACAACCCAATATTAATACATCTATCAGAATAGGAGGCTAAAGCCTTCACATACCCCATGGCAGCTTGTTGTTGAATCCCAGCCCATTGTTCCTCCAATTCCTGATCAATAAGATGTACTGGTGTTTGTACTCGAAGTCCCCTAGGACTGATATTTTTTGCCATATAGGCTTTAAAAAGCCTCAAGTGCCAGACATTAGTCCTTAGCACTTTCATGCTTTTAGATAATTTGAAAAAAATATCACTACAATCAGGAGTATGTTCAACTTGGTCAGATGTGGCCTGTGTGCCATTATGATCACCCAACCCAAAAATTCCCAAATCATTGCGATCAGAAGACAAACCATGCAAGAGCTGGTTGAGATCCATGGCAATAAGAAGTATTAATATTGATATTGCCCCCCTGGAATTATTAGAAAAAATTTTGATTAATGTAGTAAACCGCTCAGCCCAAAATAGGCTATATCCTAGACATAAACGGATCAACCCATATAAACTCGGAAATGAAACTGCCACCTGCTTAATCCAATAGTCAAAAGTGGCCCATAAATATAACACTGAATATATCACAAATGAAGCCAACAGTGTGAGCCCTCAAAAAGATCTGCCTGCAATAGAGTTGCACTGTTGAGTCAAATCTAGTATGTTACCATTTAATAAATATATGAATATAGAATGAGTAACAGTCGTATTGATAATAAACCAACCAAAATTCAATTCAACAAATCCCCCAATATCAAAAATCGACTGAGGGACACAATGATAGCCCTTACTATACCTATAACCTTCATATATACAATTGCACCAAATTCGATAATGCTACGAGTCCCGATAGTCCTAAAGGCTTACTTCACTCACTGTAGGCATAGAGACACCATCTTAGTCTCGGAACACAATAATAGCAACTGCTGAAATATATGTGCACCAATCACAAAACTAGTAGTGCGACGTGTCCCCACGGTCCCAATCATAAAACTGATAAGATAAATGCACTACAGTTTAAGCAGATGGTTAATATAACATACAAGTTTAAAAGGTATTAGAATAAATCCTACGAGCGGTAGAACAAGATCAAAATAGAGCCTAATAATGCCCAGAGACTCACTTAAACAAAAACCATGAAATTGACCACCAACCCTGTGGTATGTATGCATAACAGATTCAGATTAAGTGAACCAAACTCTCTCCCACAAAACATTCATATCAATGAACATTCATATGCCTATGATATAAACATATTGTATCAAAACATCAATATCTAATGAGAATTGAATAAGCTGACACAGTGTGTACTGAGGAGCATTTCCTTGTCACCATGTATAGATGGTTATCCAAATGAACAGAGTTAACAAAATAAAAGAACCAAAAGTAACCATATATGTATGTTCCATCCGTTCCATATGCTAAAAAAGCATAACCAATCAATGGTTCAGTCATTAATCATGTACAGTGTCTAAAAACTTCCACATTCCTCTGAACAGAAAGTTTGTAGTTAGTTCCACCTGCTCGTTGAATTATCTGTAAAAAGCTGGCCAGTTCAACAACGCCAAACGATAAAAAAGAACACCATGATGTAAATAATGTCCCTACGAACCAAAAGTCACAATACGCAATCATGAACCCATCATATAAGATGAGTTTTTTTATGCTATTTTGTATATGGAGGTCAAATTTTAGGTTATCATCAATAATTACACCAAGCAGCTTGGTGTTTGGAGCAGTTTCAATCAGTATTACTTAGGGAATGGATGTTGAAGTTTGTTTTATATTCTTGCATATTTTTTGGGACAAAGAGTAGGAGTTTAGTTTTGTTTGGATTGAGAAGCAGTTGAGAGTTATAAAGCCAGAGTTCAACAGATGAGAAAACGTCTTGAGTACCTGTTTGAAGTCCAGGTAAGTATTCAGCACTGCAGATTTTAGGCAAGGCTCAAATTCTAAACCTACCACCCTAGAACACAAAAAAGGAAAAAAACTAAGGGTAATGCTGCTCAATGCCAGAAGTCTAAATCTCAAAATGCAGGCCCTTCTCAGTATGGAGAACATCGATGTCTGTGCAGTGACAGAAACCTGGTTCAAGGCTCCTGAGAGCACCCCAGCACTATCAGGTTTTACCTCTTATCATGCCCGCCCCAAAACAATACCAAGAAAGGAGGGGGTATCCATATTCATCAAAGACACCCACACCTCAAGACTGGGATGCATCGGAGACCATCCAGGTGCAATTAACCATAGGCAGGACTGCTCTGCAAATTGTAGCATGTTACAGGCCACCCTCACAAACTCAGGAACCTCACATGGCCTTCCTGAAAACACTAGAGGGATAAATGTATCACCAAACACCATCATACTAGGTGACTTCAATTACCCTAATATAGACTGGGAACACTACTCAAGCCCAAACACCCTAGCCCAAAAGTTCCTGGAATTCATAAACTCAAATGCCATGGAACAACTAGTCACCATCCCCACAAGAGGAGAAACATACTTGATCTCATCATCACGAACATGGGAGCACAATGTTCAACACCGAAGTATACCCCTCACTGGTGAGATCAGATCACAACATCCCACCCCACCTGAAATAAAAAGACCACAGTAAAGAACTACTTCACACTTCTAAAGACTAGTGTGGTCTCCTTTAAGGCCCCTGAGCCGACGGAAAACAGTACTCAAGCCGCTGAATCACTTACAAATGCCTTCTACCAGCCTGCATGGATAAGGCAATCCCAAGCAAAACAAAGACTCTCCACTCTGGTGGACCCCAGCCATAAACAAACTCTACAACAAAAGGAGGAAGCTACTACAAGACAGAGCAAAATCCTTAAAAGGTAAGACACCCTTGATCACTATAAGTAAAAACTAAGAGCTCTCATAAAATCATCCAAAGCAAATTTTGAGAGAAAAATAGCTAAAGACTCAAAAGACAATCATAAGGCCTTCTTTAAGAAACCTGGGAGGAAACTCCCAGATATGCTCAGAACTAGTTCAAAATGATGTGAAGATTACTGATCCTACAGACATTGCCAACATACTGGCTGACAGGTTCAGTGCAAACTTCTCCCCTCCCCAAAAGGAGAGATATCTATAAAACATCTCCAACGCCCAAGTGAGAACTGCTCTCTCCAAAGCAAAAACACAGCATCCATGGGACCTGATGGTGTCCCCGGCTGTGTGCTCCAATTAAACCCACAGCTAGGACAGCTGTTTAATCATAGTCTTACCTCTGGATACTGCAACTGTGGTCCCACTTCACAAAGGCGGTGCCTCCACGCCCATTAGCTTGACAAGCCTTATCTGCAAAGCCATGGAGAGGATCATAATGGACCTCATAAATAAAGACATAGGGAATTTGCAGACTTTGGATCCATCCCAGTTTGGCTTTGTCAAAGGCAGATCATGCCTTCTAAACTTGGTTGACTTTTAAACAGTCACCAAAGCCATTGATGAGGGAAAGGCAGTCCATACAGCCTACCTCGATCTGTATCATTGAAAACTCATCAGCTTAAATGTTAACCCATACATCACAAGATGGGTTGCAAACTGGCTGAGTGACAGAACCCACAGGGTCAGAGTTGCATGTCAGACTCAAAGCCTGTCACAAGTGGTGTACCACAGGGCTCAGTCCTCTTGTTTGGCATCTACTTTTCCAAAGTACAAGCAAACAAAGGAGGGTTGACAAAGTTTGCAGATGACTGCAAACTGGGCCATAGTAAAAAACACATCTGACACAGATATCCTTCAGAAGGGTCTCACAGAAACGGATAACTGGTGCCAGAGCCATGGCCTAAAGTTAAATGCCAAAAATGCATAGTCATACCAAAACAAGGTTACCCCTAGCTACCAAATAGGTGGCAATCCACTGAGTACAGAAGAAGTTATCAGGGACCTGGGGACCCAGGTTGATAGTAGTCTGTCATTCGACACCCATGTAGCTAAAGTAGTTAGGAAGACCTTCTACATTGCCCACTTTATCATGAAGGGATTCTCATCTAGATCAAGGGAGGTCATAGTCTCCTATACTCATCACTCATCAGACCAATGATTGAGTACAATGCCCCATTCGGAATGTATCTGACCCGACACTTGCAGCAGCTGGAGAGGCCACAAAAGTTCCTCACCAAAAGGATAAAGGGTCTCAAACATCTGTCCTATGCTGCCCGACTGAAAGAACTCCAGCTCTATTCAGTCAGAGGTGACCTTTGCCTAACATACAAGGCCATGTCAAACCCAGATTTGATGAATATGCTTCACCTCAAAAATCTAGATCAGATTCATCACCCAAAGACTCTATGCTGTGGAATAAAATCCCGGTATATGTGAGGCAGAGCACCTCGCTGGCCTTGTTCAAGAGAAATCTTGACCAATGGATGGGAGATCGCAGATATACCCCAGGGATTACCTCAGTGTCACTGCTCAACAGTGGCACAGCAAAATAATGGGTATAGTTCCCCTAGGCTTGTAAATGCCCTCGGGCAGATAGCCTAGTATGAACCTATGAACCTATAATAGTTGAATCATTAGCAATTGGATTAAAGAGGCTTGGTGGGTAGATGACTGACCAAAGATGGAGCCCTGGGGTACTCCTGTAATAAGAAGTAGGAAGGGAGAAAGTGAGTCTTGCCATTTTGCTGACTGTTGTCTGCCTGACACGTAACTTGTGAACCATTTAAGGGATGTGGGTGTGAGACCAAGTGAGAAAAGTTGGTGTAATAATGTGAAACAGTATCAAATGCTTTGGAGAAATCTAAAAATACTGTGGAAGCAAATTGACCAGAATCTCCAGCATGATTTATGGTGTCCATGAATGATATTAGGGCAGTTATAGTGCTGTGAATAGTCTGAAACCATGTTGGGTGGGGGAAAGGAGGTTACTGTGCAGAAGATAATTAATGAGTTGTGTGTGGATACACTTTTCCAGTATTTTTGACACAGGTGATAAGATAGCAACGGGGTGAAAGTTAGATAAATCAGAACAGTTACCTCCTTTGCATAGAGGGACAATATAGGACTTTTTTGAGATGCTTGGGATGCGAGATTCAACTCTGATTAAACTTGAGAATAAATTGAGATTAAACTGACCTGTTGGTAAGAATACTGACTGGATAGGCAATGGCCTCAGCGGCAAGCTTCAGGTATTCATCTGGGAGATTATCAGCTGAATTAGTACAAGGTTTGAGTTTTTGTAAAAGTTTTTTATGTAGTTGCTAGGGAATGGGTGTAGTGTAAAGGTAAGAGTAGACACTGGAGCATACTGTGAGACATTAAACGTAGCATTGTTTAGTGAAGATATGTTATTAGCAAAGGATTGCACTAGGTTAGATATGCTGTCAATGAAGTGAGATTTAAAGAGGGTGGCATTTTGTACAGAAAATTTACCTGGGAAGGGGCTAGGATTTTGTTTTATGCCTTGTTTAAGAAGTGAGTTGATCGTTGTCCAGAATGTTCTAGACATTTGAGAGTAATTGGATTTCTGGTAGGTACAGAATTGCACAGTTAACAGATTTTAGTATATCTAGAAAATATTCGAGATCAAACTTAGGTAAGTTACGGATTATCTTATAGAAGTGTCTGTTGTGGGTTTGTTTAGATGTTCTGATAGTGTATGGGGAGAGTACCGGTTTGTGTTAATTTACCAGGGTCTGATATTAGGATCCAGCTGAGAATGGATCCTTGGTTGCAGTTTTTGTCGAATCTTGTTGGAGATTGTATAATTTGTGTAAAGTTAGAGAGGATAATAGAGCGAGTAAGACAGACTGATGTACGATTTAGCCAGTTTATGTTAACATCACCTAGAATGATAGTTGTGATCCAATGTAAGATATTTTCAAGTGTGGGGATGTTATGACCTGGAGGAATGTAGACATCTGCAATACATAGGTTTTTGGAAGCTGCTCGTTTTACTGCAAGAAACAATCCACAAGGACTGGCAGTTTCACTAAAGTTTTTGTTATTATTAAAAAGAAAAATCTAAATATAGTGAAAGGAGATAAAGAAAAAGGCAGGGAGAGCTGACAGGCTAGTGTATGTGAATGCATGTAGCAAAAAGGAGAGTGTAAGTAGAAAAAAAATAAAGTTAGGTTTTATTGCCTGATTGGAAAAACAAATGCAAGGTGTGTTAAAAATAAAGTAGTCAGGAGAGAATTGCCAATTACTAAGACACAGAAAATGAATAGTACAGCAAATTACTGTAGAAAGTAAAAAGTGGAGGAGAAAGAGAAAATAGGGGTAGCTGACAGGACAGCAAGTCCGCCTTGGTGATGTGCAGGACAGCCAAATATGGGTAACAATAACAGTGCAGTTTGAACAGCTAAATAGTACATGTACATCAGCAGGTTATGGGCAGTAATGAAACAGCAAGGGTCTGCAAATTTAATGAAACCTCTAAGTCTCTTAGGCTAGTGTAGAACTTGGGGGTGGATATTAAAAAAATACAGGGCTTTTACATCAGCAGGTTACAGACAGTAAACGGACAGCAAGGGTCCGTTGATTTAATGAAGCCTCTAAGTCTCTTAGGCTGGTGTAGAACATGGGGTTGGATGTTTAAAGAAAATACAGGGCTGTCACCTTCTTTCTTTTTTCTACAACATCAGTGCTCTGGTTAGCTTGCTTTGGCAGTGAAACCTGATGAATAAGGCATTAGAGTATAAGGTACAAGTGCGTTTATTTTCTTGATAGTCTGGTGAGATTGGAAACTGACAATGTTGGACATGTAGCTTTAGGAGCAGCTTCCTTCCTGTAGAGTCTATGTCTGACTGACGAAAAAAACAATGCACTTATTTCTATTTCAAACAATGGCTTGTTTATGAATTTGTTGACCAGGATAGTCCAACTGGGCAAGACAGTATAGGCCCAGGAAGAAAAGCTCCAAAGATTTTTACATATGAAGATACAGGTATTGTGTACAGGAAAATAGGTAATTACATTTTCAGGGGAAAAAAGCAATGCTAAAAATTTAGAGCATAGCAATACAGCAAAGTTTCTACATTAGATTATAAAAATACTGAAAGGTTTCCACATTAGATTACATATGGTACCAATAAAAATTACAACAGTTGTTTTATACAAACATAAATAAAAACTTAAGGGTGATAATGGAATATTATAGAAAGCTAAGTTTATAAGGAGACAGTAGTTAAGTTATAGAAAGCTGTTTGTAAGGAGACAGCAGTTAAGTGGGAGAGGTAAGAAAAAAAGATTATTACTGAGGTGGCATAGAGTGAAAGTGGTGTTATAAGAAAGGAGGGGTGAGGGGGGAGAGGCTGATGTAAGTACTAAGTATAAAATTCTGTAAGTTATGACAGCAGTGCTATAATTATGAGTGTTGTTATGGGTAGACTTAGTCAGTTGTAGTACGTGAACAGACCCAACTACTGTTTAAGCTCAAGATGGCATTTCGTAGTTTTGAGACATAGCTAGAATATAAGGAGTCTCCTGCCTTGTTATTGGATTTGGTTATATGCAGGAGGGATCAGTTAGTGGATCTTGAACCTCTGGTGCAAGAATGATGTTGTAGTATGTTGTGGAGAGCAGGGAATTTATCTGGTATATAAACAAATTTGTAGGTAGTGACTAATTGGAAGTATGACAAGTAATGTGGCAGCTCTGACCAGATTAATTATTTTCATGCACTGCAGTGGTGTTTTTTCTATGATGTACTTGTGGCATATTTGGCCATTTTATAGCAACATTTCTCTAGTTTTAGCTTATCAGAGTTATTCAGGTTAAGTATTTTAACACCTTTATTGAATTATCACTTAAGAAATAGGCAACATACATTTTTATAAAAGAAAAAAACATGTTAAAATATTCACAGTTACAAATATTATACACCCCATACATTCTTTTTACACAACCATCAATCCAACATTATATAAATTGCTCAATTCCGACCTTCCCTTAAACCTCACTCCTCCTCCAAAACATTATTCTGCATGTATTGTTCACACAATTTCCATTTTTTTCTATGTAGTTTGTTCTTACACTTTTCTAAAGATCCCCTCTTCCAGTTATTTTATCTCTGTTACAATATTCACTACTTCAAATACTGCTGGTTTAGACTATGATTTCCATTTTCTAGTAATTGTACAAGAATTAAACTTAACAAGGCCTTACTATATCTAAGCAATTCAGATCCTGCATCTTAGCTCAAAAAATCATTTCCTTTGTTACACCTATTTGCTCACCCATATATTTCTGATAGAGTACTCTGCAGGGAGTCTTTAAAGTCTGACAACTCATTACATTCCCAAAACACGTTCTCAGTTATCTCCTTCATCATACCTCCAACATTTACCATCTCCCTGAGTAAAAATTCTTGGAGTCTGACTGGTGTATAAAATACTATGCAAATATTTCCAAATAAAATCCTAAATCTTCTAGACTTTGTTGCACATTTAGGAACCATATAAATGTTCAACCACGGTTTCCTAATGAATTGCTTATCCAGTATCTCTTCCCAATCTTTTATAACCTCCTCTTATTCCTATAGTTATCATGCAATATTTTTATATGCCCTACTAATTATCCCTTTTTAACAGCAGTTTCTGTTCTAGATTCAACTAAAAACTCTACCAGGGCAGGTCTTTCACTTAGGATATTCCTATCCCTTTTCTCTTTGGCTATTCTCTGATATCAACCCTTGACAGGGAAGGCAATCACTAGCCTGCAGTCCAAATGTCTTCTTGACCTCTTCCCATCCTATTACTTTTCCCTCTCTAGTTATTTGCTCCCAATACCATGGTTACTTTGCCATTTCTTTCCAACCCTCTCTTACCTATTATTCTCTGTACCCCCCAGTCATCCCATTTTGGCAGAATCTTCTTTCTCTATTATCGTGTTGGCTTAATTCTCAGAATACTTTCTGCTACTCTATGACTATATTATTCTGTATGGCTGTTGATAGTCTCGTTAAGGATCTGCATCCAAAAATCCCACTCTCTCCATATTTCTTCAATTCTCCCCCTGCTTCATCATCATCCCTTTCTAATTTGAATTACAGCTTTCTGCCATTGTTTATATATATATATATATATATATATATATATATATATATATATATATATATATATATATATATATATATGGGTCTACTACGGTCGATTGAAAACTCACTTGACTGAAAATTAAATTACTAGGACCACTTCACTGAAAGATCACTTCACTGAAAACTCATTTCTTTGAAACTCATTTTGTTGAAAGTCATAAATGGCCTTTTCCTCACTGTAGTGCAACCCTGGAGTTAGTATATAACCCCCTCAGATATTATAAACATTTTAAACTATACACAGTGATACTTACAAGTGCAATAAATGTTTCCAAAAGAGAATGTATAATCAAGATATGTGGGCGGCTTCGCCCTCCCCACACACCCCAATGTGGGGGGCTGTGCCCCCCATACCCCCCTTACTTTTTATACTAACTCCAGGGTCGCACTACAGTGGGGAAAAGGCCATTTATGACTTTCAGTGAAATGAGTTTCAGTCAAGTATGTTTTCAGTTAAGTGGTCCTAGTAATTTAATTTTCAATCAAGTGAGTTTTCAATCAACCGTAGTAGACCCATATATATATATATATATATATATATATATATATATATATATATATATATATATATATATATACACATATTGAACGATCGGTGTATCCCACTTGACACTTGCCCTCTTCCCCTCCTAGATAAAATTCTTCAACTCTTTATTAATCACTGTCTAAAACTTCTTCAATGGTTGATAAAAATATGCCTGATCTGTATATAAAACTAAAGAGACTAAATACTTTCAATGCTTGTATCTTGCTATCCATGTCCATAAGCAAGAGATTCCAGTTTCTAATTTTTTTGTATTATCATTTGTTTAATTTCTTCCCACATATCGTTAGCTGCTATAACAGCATCATTGTAGCCCATACTCCTAAATACTTCCCATAGGGTATTGCTGAACCATTTCATGTGTGGGTACAATTTACAGTTATAGTCTTTGTTTTGTCTTCATTAATTTTATATCCCCTCAAAAAACTGAAACCATTTCAGAATGTTCCACAGCAATAAGATGTCCTTTTCTGGTTTTATCAGGTACACAATAATATGGTCTGCAAATAAAGCCAACTTTTCTTGATTACCATACCAATTACATCCTTGAATTTCTGAGTCCCTTATTTTCTATGCCAATGGTTCTAAATGTAATGCAAATAACAAAGGGGAAAGAGGACACCCCTGCCTGATTTCTCTGTTCAGATACAACTTATCAGAGAGGAACTCATCCACTTTGGTTTTTGCCTCTGATCCCACATATATCCTCACAATTAAATGTATTATTATATCATGGAATGCAAATACTTCCACTGCCCTGCTCACAAAATCCCACTTTACTCTTTTGAATGCTTTCTCTACACTGAACCCACCAACAGCAGCAGTATTTTATTAACTTCTGCGTAATGTTCTCAAATATTTGCCTCCCTTCCACAGAACCACAGTGATCTACACCTATCAGTTTTGCCAATGCCTTTACCATTTTTTAGCTATTATAGACAAACACTTTATAATCATGGTTTAAAATTGAAATGGGCTTATATGAGAAGCTGGGTCTAATTGGTCTTTACCATCTTTAGGTATTACAGCCACCACAGTTTTCTTACACAATGCTGGTGCTTCCCTTCCTTTTAAAATACTGTTAAACAAAACCTTTCAGATCTTAACCACTTTCTTCCCACCTAACTTCCAGACTTCCACAGGAATACCAACTATATCTGCAGACTTTCCTGCAGATTGATTATATGTCACAATTTCTATCTCACCTCCTCATACCTTCACTGCTACTTGTTCAGCCTCATCTACCTTTAACATTGGCGTATTTAATTCTTCAACAAATATTTCCATTTGTATTTTTTGAAATGTTTTATAAAAATGCTTGTTAAGGGTGTTATCCAGGTTAATAAGTATTGGTGAGGCATACAAAGAGATGGGAGTAAGTAGGTTCTTGCTATAAAATATGTGATAGAGTTGGTAAGATATGGTTTGGCCCTGTAAAGGGATCCTAGTTTCAAGGTGCTGGTCAAATTTTAGGTTATCATTTATTAAGACAGCCAGTAGTTTTGTTCATAGAATCCTAGCCACGTTCAACCCATGTCTCCAAGGGTGTATGGTTCAAGCAGACACTAAACTCAACACCTATTGCCCCTATCCAAGATGGACACAGGTGGAACCCTTGGGGTGAATTTCTGGTTACCCATCCAATCATCCAAATTGTGCTAGGCTAATGGGTCTATAGTTCAGAGGCTGCATAGATGCACCCCCTTTGTGCAAAGGGATGACTGTAGCCATTTTCCATTCTGCTGGGACAAAGCCAGTGCTTAGGCTGTGACTGAAAAGCATGCTCAATGGTGATGCAAATTCCTGTTTTAACCTATGTAGAACACGGGCAGGGGATATTGTCTGGTTCCCTAGAGATTGTGTTTTTGGCCTTAGAGAGGGCACTTAAGACCTGCTCCTCAGTGATATTAGGCAGGGGACAAGTGTTAAGGATGTTGTGGGGTATATGTGGCAGGGACAGGGGAGTGAAGTTTTCAATGAACCTGTCATCCAGGTTTGCTATAGTTAAAGGCTCTATGTATGTAGTACCATTAACTACAAATTCAGTGCAAATCTGGGCCTTACATTTGAGGTTACGGATGTAACTAAGGAATGCCTTGTGATCACATCCTCCGTTAGGGAAGCTAATCTGGATTCGCAGTTAGCTTTGTAGGACTTCTCTAGGAGTCTTATTTGCTTGTTTAAGTTGAGGAGGGAGTGTTTCCAGTTTTGAGACTATTCCTTCCTACTTTTAGACAGCAGTTTCCTTCTCCTATTGTACAGCTTATTAATGGCAATTGTACACCAGGCAGATTTGCTTTTCCTTGAAGATCTTGCTTTGTTTCTATCAGGTACGGTAGCATCAATACAACTGTACAGGTGCTTGTATAAAGCATTGGTGTATAATTCAGCAATGGTGTCTGTTCCATCCATGGGGGAGGGGCTATGCAGCTAATTAGGCCATCAAGTAAGAGGATGTAATTTGCCTTGGAGAAGTTTTTTAGTCTAATTGTTGGTAAGGGGGGAGGTCTTCTGTTATAGTTACTTCTAGTGAGACTGTTTTGTGGTCAGATCTCATCAGGGATGGCCACACACTGGGGGTGATGTAGCAGTCCCCCATATTGGTGAGAACCAGATCCAGGATGTTTCAGCCCCTTCTGTGTGTGTCAACCAGCTGGTCCACTGCATTGGAGTTAATGAAGTCCAGGAACCTTTGGGCAAATGAGTTAGTATACATATAATTTACCCAGTCTATGGACATGTATTTAAAGATGATAAAGAAGATCCAAGAAGGCTGAGTGGATGTCCTGATTCATGGAGGGGTCCTATAGCTGACAATGAGCTGAAGAGGTGCCTTATCTATAGTCGATTGCACCTGAAATAACTCAAGGGAATTATGCTATTAAACTAATTTAGAGGTGTATTTATATTTAATGAATACTGATACACCACCTCCTTTAGTTCTCATGCCTTCAGAATGTGGTCTGAACATGTGAAAGGAAATGTAACTTGGTATAGATGGGATGCTCTCTGCAGCCTTAAACCAGCTCTAAGTGACTGCACAAACGTCAGCATCTTCCAGGGTGAGGAATGCTTCCAGTGAGTGCAGTTTCTGATTTAGACTCCTAGCATTTAGCAGCATAGCCTTCAGGTTTGTTTTCGAGGGTATTTTTACGTCGGGAATTTTGTTCTTGTGACATTGCCTAAAAAGACACTATGGGGATGGCAAGAGCCTTAGCCAGTAACCGGGGTGACAGATGAAGACCATCTCTGGCAAAGCATCGAGGTCTGTCAACCATCCCAGGCTAACAGATACTGGATCCCCTTTGAATGACACCAGAAACTAAGCCAATTATTGAAGTCAATTATTTTTTGTTTGTAATGAGGTATCATCCTAGGCGAAGGTAAAATGCTGCTTAAGGCTGGGGACATACCTGCCTGAGACGCATAATCTGAGAGCTCAGTCATGCTTCTCTTCATATAGTCTAGTGAGGTATGTCTCAAATCATTCACACCAACATGGACTATGACAGAGTCACAACAGTGCCCGTTGATGACAGAGAAGTGCGTGTGTGATGTGGCAGATCCCGACACCTGACAGACAGCTGACAGTGACCATTTCCTTATCCAAGTTGGTGAGACGGACATCTGTGTGTCTCAAATGAGTTGCCAATAAGTAATTGATGATTGTTTTTGTGTTATGCCTTAGGGGCTCAACTAGTGAGACACTGGTGTGTGATATATTATGTGTATTATGTTTTGCAGAGGCTGTACTATGTGAAGCGTGCTTGTGTTTGGGAGGTCTCAAATGTTTGTGGGATTTCTTCAGTTTTGGTATTGTTGGCTGACTGGCTATAGAAGGTAAATTTTTAGTATGCATATTTTTGGGAGAGAAGAGCACTACTTTGGTTTTATTTTAATTTAGGAATAGACGTGAGTTTGCTAACCAGGATTCTATAGCAGAGAAGGAGAGTTGTGTGATTTCTTAAAGCCTGGAGAAAGATTGTGTAGTATAGATGAGAGCAGAGTTATCTGCATATTGCAATGGTAGGAAGGCTAGTTACAGATTGGGTTTTTTTCCAGTATTTTCACTAACAGAGTGGTACAAGGATAAAGCTTTGCGTGACTCCTACAGCGACTGGTAAGAAAGGCGAAATGTCTTGCTTCCACTTAGCCTTTTATTTTATAGACAGCAGTGACACCAGGACAGAACTGACTGAGTGTAAGTGAGGAGAGCTCCAGGAGGAGTTTTTGATGGGAAACCGTATAAAAGGCTTTGAACGGTCGGTGAATATGGAGGAAAATAGGTTACCTTCATTTCTATTACAGTTGATGATATTGGTAAAACTAAGGAGGGCAGTTGTAAGTACAATGACTAGGACAGGAACCATGCTGTGTTTTGGACAGAAGACTATTTTTTGTGATATTCTTAAGAAGCTGGGCATGAATGCATTTTTCTAGATACTAGATAGGGCTTAGGATTGCTATGGGTCTGTAATTTGAGAATTTGGTGAAGTTAACCTCCTTTGAGTAGTGGAATAATATATGATTTTTTTTCATCCAGCATTTTTTTAGATGGCAAATAACCAAGCTTCTTTCAGCATTTTGTTTTGGATGGGTAAGACCCAGTCGCCTTTTAAATATTAGTACTACCTTCCACTAGTTGATATCACTGACTTCCTTGTAAAAAATACAAGACTGCAGGGGCATGAATGATCCAGAGAGACAGCAGATAGCTTAATAATTTTCTGAAATTTCCTTTTTAAAAATGACAAAATAACCACATCACACCAAAGCATAACGTACTTTCAGCAAGCTCTCATCTTAAGAGTGTATGCACACTAACAGAACCAATAAAGAACCAGCACAGACTGATCGACTAGAACTTCTTTTACAAATCCCCAATAAGAAATGCGGACAAGTCCTTCACCAAAAAGGTAATCTTGCAAAGTTTCAAAAAAGGACTGTCTGACCAACACTGCTCAGAGAAGGACTTTTTTTTAAATTTGTTTATTAATCAGCTGAGCCTACTAGACATAACTGTCCTTTTTCAGACCAGACTTCGGAGCACTGTCTGTTTACATGTCTTGCTCAGAGTCACACAGTAGACAAATGGACAGTGAAATAATCAAGCCCTGTAACCCTGGCTACAGGGAACAGCTCATTAACAGTTCAGGGCCTTAATCCTGTGCACTATTAAGACAGTTTTGACTCTTTTGCTCTACTTTTACATAAAAAATCTCTGTTGTTTAGAAGAAAGGTAATGTGTGTCCATCTCAGTGGTGTAGACATGTTTGGACATAAACTCACCCCAGACGATCGCAGTAAATCTATCCAATGAAGGTGAGGACTGGTGGTAAGGAGGGGCTGGTATTAGCTTATGCAGAACCGGGGAAGAGAGGGTAGATGGTAGGAGAGGAGTCTCAACATAAAAGTGCTACCTGGAAGGAAGGTGAGATTTCAGCTCTTGCAAACTGGGCCTCTGACAGCAACGGTCTTGCCAAGGTGTGTGTAAGCACTTCTGGAAATCTTGCAGACAAATGCACCATGCCTTCCAATCAAATGTGATGTTGGCTCTTATCTCCTTCTCCTGATGTACTTATCTGCCAAGGGTCAAAAGGGACAAAGGAGCCTTTAGAAGTTGAGGGCTTTATGATTATAGAATGAATAGAAAAAAACAATTAAAAAAAAAAAAAAAGATATATATATATATATATATATAAGAAACCATTAGGCTGGAAAAATGAGAATATTCATGTTCATATCTCAACCTTCCGTGTACAGAAACAACAGAGTTTTGTGGCTGTTCTGCATTCCTGTGAGTGTAGTTCTTTAAAACATCTTTACTCCAATCTCTGTTCTTTTATTACTTTTAATGTGTGCTGCCTGGTACTGCACTGCAGCTTTTTTTCACTCTCCCCCATTGCCCTGGAACCATGAAGATGGTAAAGAAGTGTAGGCAGCCAAGCCCCCACTTGCCTTCCACAAAAAAAAAAAAAAAAAAAAAATGCTGCTGTCTTTTCTACTGTTTTCAAGTCATGTTTCCTGATGTAAAAATAAAAAATAAAGAGTAACTCATACGGTGGCTTGAGTATATATAGGTAAATAAAGTTTTGTGCTTACTGAAGCAGTGACCAGATTAATGGATTGAATTTCCTTAGCACTGAATGGTCTAACTAGCAATTCAGAGCATGGCTCCAGTTCACAGTCTTACTGCAGCACTTAAAAAACAAAAAACTTCTAGAAAATTCCATTAGTGGACTGATTTGCATCTACACCTTTGGGAAAGTGCTAACCATGACTAAAGGCAGCATATTCATTTTAAGGGTTTCTTTATATAGTCAGAAAAAAGCCAGTTGTTCTTCCTGTTTCATGACACACTAGCCTGCAGACAAGTTGTGCAAAATTATTTAAAGAATAGGTGGACACATGGAGAGAGAGAGAGAGAGAGTCCTCATGGTGACCTTAAATGCTTTGATTTTTAGTAGACTCTTTTTAGATTTAACATGTAATGCGATCAGAATCTATAAACAACATGCTTCTGAAAAGGCGCTTCACTTTTCTGAAGACAACATTAGCTGAGATGGAATGGTACACTCATGGCTAAGGAAAAGGAAGTCACTTTGCCACAGAGATAAAACCTGATGTGAACTAAATTTATGGATTCTATTCCTTTGAACCAGAGAAGTGGACGGGATGGTGGTGAAAGAGTGGAAGTGGGTATTGGTGGACTGTCAAACAAATCCAAGTTGCATTGCTTTTCTTCTAGTTCTGGGATCCATCATTCCAAAGCTTTACAATGGAAGGTGAGATGACAATTGGACATTCAGTACCTATAGCAGCTCCTTGTAGGACTGGATGCAAAGCACTGGGGTTAATAATTAATTTGTCCCTGTAATGTGATTTTTCAAAGATGTCCATTCACTAGATGTGCCAAACGGATGGATGCTGACAGCTCTTGCGGGAGTAATGTCTTCAAAACTGCCACTAATAACTCTCTGAAAAACAAATTCCTATAACCAAAATAGCTGTCTCTGTGCTTCAGGAGCATTATACATGTTTCCCAAGAGAAGGCAACGTGAGAAACAGAAGGTCTCCAATGTTTCTCTTCAATATTTCAGAATGTCCTGAATGTTCCTACTGAACAGCAGAGAATTCTGTCAACTAACATCCTTATTACAAGGCTTAAACTCCAACAGGTAGTTAAAAAGGCAATCTCAGGTGTGTTGGCAGATAATAATGGAGCCATACACCTTACTTTCCACAACCATAGCATCAATGGAGAAGCATAATGGAAGGAAACTTATATTGTTTGCTGTTCCTATAAGAAACTACCTGGAGATGCCCTTGAGCTTTCCCATAATACTTGCCAAGTAAAGAAGCACAAAAACATAATAAAAAAAACCAGACAGACAGATAAGAAAGAGTATTATCCATATCACCCACACACTCAAGTCTCTTAATAACAAGTACTGTTAGGACTCTGTCATAGTCCATACTGGTGTGAATGACTTGAGATGTACCCCTCGGGACAATATGAAGAAAGACATAACTGAGCTCACTGAATATGTGTCCCAGGCAGGTATGACCCTAGCCTTAAGCAGCATCCTACCTTCACCCAGAATGATGCCTCAATACAAACAGAAAATGATTGACTTTAACAATTGGCTTTGTTTCTGGTGTCATTCCAAGGGGCTCCAGTACCTGACAGGCTGGGAGGACATGACTGACAAACCACAATGCCAGAGATGATCTTCATCTGTCTCCCCTGGGCTTCAGGCAAAGGCTCTTACCTCCTCCATAGTGCCTTTTTTAGGCAAAGTCATGAGGACAAAATTACCAATATGAAAAATTCTTCAAAATGGAATTTAACTCATTAACCCCAACTGCCGTCTCATAGCATCTCTGTGCTTACATCAGAGCGTGCTATGAGACGTGTGGAATTTTATGATGTTACCAAACCCCCCCCCCCAGTGCCTTTCACAGGTGCACATACTTCCCGGTCCTGTTTTAGCCCCATGTCATGAAAATTAAGTTGAAAAAGTAACTGAACTTTGCCAGTCACCTTCTCAACTTAGCTTTCACATCGCAGTAACTGTATGTTTCTATTTAATTATTTTGAGTAAATCACCTTCTTCACACCAAGCCGATTGTGCCTGGATTCAATGAAGCAAGTGGTGGCAGCTTTTTATTTTGTCAGAAAATTTCCGTGCGGTGTACGCTTGTTCACTAGACTGTGGATATTTTCAACATTCACACTCTGAGAAGACGGCAGTGGAGTGAAACCCTTACAGCTGCAAGGGAGATCTATTTTTTAATGGTAAGTCTGCTAGCAGGTATGGGTGTATGAGAGTGCGAGAGAGATTGATCTTGTTAGTATTTTACACTCGCTAAGCAGCTGTTTAACGAGTATAAAAAAAAAAAAAAGTAAATCAGAAAAAAAGTGTGCCTGTGTGTATGTCTTATGTTTGTCTGAGTGTGTGAGTGAATGCGTGTATGAAAGCAGATGAGACTGTGTGTGTATATGAGATGAGATGAGAGAGAGTGAAGGTTGAGGGCGAGTGTGAGTGATCCCCTGGCAGCAGAGAGGTTCGTGCATACCTCTCCACCTCTTGCAACAAGAAACCTGGAATAAACTATAAATAATGGGAGGACGAAGATTTTGTGCCTAACCTCAAAGAAAAATAAATATTGTATGTTTTAATGATGTATCTGATTTCACGGCACATTTGTATCAGGGGCACACGGCACACTTGTTTTGCTACTCTTCAGAAAGTATACTGGATATGTGATGCATTAGTAGATTACCTTTTATCAATGAGGTTAGCTTTTGCTTACTGCAGTTGTTGTAGTTGCTGACTGGTATTTTGAAATTTTTAGAGTGGCTACATTAGGATTTTTGCCTTTAGGAAGGAAATATCCATGTGTGTAGCTTGTGTTTAAACGTACTCCTTATACTTATGGCTTATGCGGAATAATTTGTCATTGGTAGTAAACTGATTTGACACTCTGCAGTTGAGTGCAGTAGGCAGGACATGATGTAGTAACTTGCTAACCAGCAGTTTAAACATTACCTCTCGGTGACTTTCCTACACTGTCTACAGTACTGTTGATGTGTGTTTGCCAATTTTTGTTGTACACACTATCGGTGGAATGTCAGTGCCTAGTTGTTAAAGACTTTACTGTTTACTGGCAAATGTTTGACAGCTGCTAAATGTTGCCAAGTCTAATTTGTTGTTGTCCTGATGTGACTTTTGACTGTTCTTTAATTTTTCTGCTGTGGGAACAGAAAGGTTCAAGCGGGAAATTCAAAATGCTTTTGGGTCTCTTACGATCTTGGAGAGTGACGGAGAGGGATCAAGCAAGCGTGCTCTGTTCTCAGTAGTTGGAATGTAGCTGTTAAAATACTATTTTCTTTTTATTATTTTTTTGTTGCTCATATGCTGTGGTGGTGAATTGCATAATGGTAGTTTTAAAGGCTAAGCCATAAAATGGTAGCTAGAAGCTACCCATTGCCAACGGTCTGTGCATCTGATTTGTTTCCTGCACAGGAGAAAGTTATTGTGTGCTAACCTTGTATTTCTGAATCCAGGTAGAGATCCTTTAGCAGGGGCTGAAACACAGTCAATTATATAGTTGGATTTCCCCCAAAACAAACTGCTTTCTGCATTGCTGCAGTCATCACTCATAGCTATTTTTAACTAAGAAAAGCACTAGATCAGTGTGGTCCTCCGTTTCCCCATCTATTTTCTAGGGCAACATGAGCCTTGATTATTGTTTTGCCATAGTGCAACAGGTTAGTTGTTACTCAGTTTTCTCTTATCAGTAGGCTGTTCACATCTTCCTCACTTTTAGCTGTCACAGTAGTAGCATCTGCATATCTGGTTTTGTTGATATTTTCAGTCCAACTTCCGATTCATCCAACCTATTACTTTTGATGATATGTTCAGCCCATAAATATAAATTGAAGTAGCTTGATGGTTTACAGCATTCTCATACCTTTCCCCCCATATTGAACCACTTTACTACTTGTTTGGGGGTACAGATTCAAGCCATATATTGTGACCTGGTTTCTAAGAGACGACCACCGTTCTTTTTAGTTGACACAGTCCAATGCTTTATGGTGGAAAATACAGCTGGAATAGGTACATCTTTTCTTGCACTCTCTTGCTTTTCTTCAATATCCAGTGGATGTTGTCAGTTGGATGTGATATTGACATCAAATCCTTCTTGCTTTATGAGAAGCATTTGCTGTGTGTGAGAGCTGGAGGCATCTCAGCTGTACATATTTTCACAGAATGTCCAGATTTTTTGCCTCATATATTTGGCCTAGCAAAATCTTTGTGTAATTTTTTAGTTATTTATTTTTTTGTCCTTTTTTTTTTTTTTTTTACCTCCAGACAGGTAACCAATATGGTGTTTCACACAGATGCATTGTATTGCTTACGAAACATGGGGTTGCTTGGGTGAATGCTTCATTTTGGTGACTGCAAACATTACGAACTGTTGCTGAAGGGTCATTCAGGGAAATGCTTCATGTTGGTTCTTGTGCATACTTCGACATTTTATTCAAGGGTTGGCTTGGGTGAATGTTTCATGTGCATGTACAGACCAGGAACTGCTACTGAAGGGTTGGTTTGGGGAAATATTTCATTCTGGTCCTTGTGCATTCATCAACATTGTATTGTAGGGGTCATTTGGGTGAATGCTTCATTTTGGTGATTGTACATACTAGGAACCGTTACTGAAGGGGTGTTTAGGGAAATGCTTCATGTTGGTGCTTGTGCATACTTCAACATTTTATTGCAGGGGTCTCTTGGGTGTATATTTCTTTTAGTAATTGCACATACTAGGAACCATTACTGAAGGGGTGTTTAGGGAAATGCTTCATGTTGGTGCTTGTGCACACTTCAACATTTTATTGTAGGGGTCACTTTGGTGAATGTTTCATTTTGGTGACTGAACATACTAGGAACCGTTGCTAAAGGATCGTCTAGGGAAATATTTCATTCTGGGGGTTGGCTTGGGTGAATATTTCATGTTGGTGTATGTACATTCCAGGAACTGCTACTGAAGGGTTGTTTGGGGAAATATTTAATTCTGGTGCTTGTGCATACATTAATATTTTACTGAAGGATTGGCTTGGGCGACTGTTTCATTTTGGTGCATTTCTACACCAGCACATAATAATGAAGATGTTGCTTGGGGGAATAATTCACTGTGTATCAGGGAAGTGCCTCAGGGTTTCAGAGATGATTATGATAAAGTTTTTTTTGTTGTTGCCAGCTTTCAAGTGTGTATGTGAATTAACTGGGAACAAATGAAATGAGACTGGAATGAATAGCTGCGGATAACAAGAACAGTGCTGATAAATACATCCAAACTTTCTGAACATATATTCTGATTTAGTTTTTCTTTCTACTGAATAATACCTGGGTGGTGTGAGAGGCTTAGTTAAATATCTTTTATTGTTGATTGTTGCCACTGCTCAACCAGGCATTTTGGACAATATTTCTGCCTATTTCACTGCTGTGTCTTATTGTAACCAGAAGGATGGTTAGGTGAGAAAAATGATATACTACTTTTTGGAGTAATTCTTACACAGTTCAACCGGATAAGTTACACATTTCTGCTTGCAATTCTCTTTCTGATTAGACTCAGTAGTTGACTGAGATAAAGGTTGTTACTTGCAGACTACTACCAGCATGGAGCTACCATATATTTTGGACAATATTTGTGCTTTGTCATTCATGTGTGGAATTTAGGTGGGAGGAAGGGCTCAGTAATATACAAGTGTTATACTATTTTTACTGAATTACTCGTGTTCTTCTAACAGATGATAATGAGTGTGTTACATAACAATTGCACAAGGTAATATAATGAATGCCTACTCAACAGGTTATAAGCACAGCAATCATCACCTGTGTCTGAGCATGCATAACTTTGCTGTAATGAACTGCAGGTCATTATCACATTAACAATATGTGCAGTTACAATACATCACAAAGTCATTATCTCTTTTCAGGTAAAACTCTCAGAAGCTATCACTGTCGTTCACATAAGTAGAAGTTTTATCACTTTGATGAGTGCACATGCCAGAGTTTGGATTTTTGTCTACGTGCACTCATTTCAAGCCACCACCCCCCTCTCATTTTTCCAATTTGTTTGATACAAAGTAAAGCCCCCATTGTGGTTATATGCTTCATATTTCTGTGAACTACTGCAATTGAACACTGTATCATGTAGTAATTTACCAAAGATAGCTTGCTTAGCACTTGGGTTATGGAAATTATTTTTTTTTCATATGTTGGTAAATAACTTTGCTAGGGAACAAGTAATTGTGCTAAATAATACCCCATTCGGAATCAGTGTTAGTCTGTACAACATGGTAAAAGAACTGTGCCTGTGGGTTGTACACATGTACAGATATCAGTTCGTTTAGGATTTGAGCTCTGAAAGTTACAACATTTTTTCATATTTTGGTAAATAACTTTGCTAGGGAGCATGTAATTGTGTTAAATAATGCCTCATTTTGAAGACAGTATCAGTACGTACAACATGATAAAAGAACTGTGTCTGTATGTGTACACATGTACAGATATCAGTTTTTTAGGACTAAGGTTATGAAAACTATGACATTTTTTATTATTTTAGTGCCTGACTTTGCTAAGGAAACATGTCAACATGGTAAATACCTCATTTTGAAGACAGCATTAGTCCTTACAACATGGTAAAAGAACTGTGACTATGTGCTATACACATGTATATATATCACAGTTTATTTAGGGCTTATGTCATGGAAATTATGAATTGTTTCATATTTTGGTAAATAACTTTGTAAGGGAGCATGTCAATGTTCTAAGTAATACCTCATTTTGAAGACAGTATTAGTCCTTACAACATGGTAAAAGAACTGTGGCCATGGGCTGTACACATGTACATATATCACAGTTTATTTAGGGCTTACGTTATGGAAATTATGAATTTTTGTTTCATATTTTGGTAAATAACTTTGCAAGGAAGCATGTCAACGTTATAAGTAATACCTCATTTTGAAGATAGTATTAGTCCTTACAACATGGTAAATGAACTGTATCCGTGTGCTGTACACATGTACAGATATCCAAGCTTGTTTAAGACTTGGGTTATGGAAATTATGACTGTTTTCATATTTTGGTAAATAACTTTGCAAGGGAGCATCTGAATGTGCTAAGTAATAACTCATTTTGCAGACAGTATTCATAGTTCCAACATGGTAAAAGACCTGTGCCTGTATGTTGTACACAGGGACAGATATCAAAGTTTGTTTCAGATTTAGGTTATGGAAATTATGATTTTTTTCATATTTTGGTAAATAACTTTGCAAGGGAACATGTCAGTGTGCCAAGTAATACCTCATTTTGAAGACAGTGTTACTCCTTACAACATGGTAAAAGAACTGTGTCTGTGCACTGTACACATAGACAGATAATACCATTTATTTAGTCTTGTAGGGTTATGAAAATTATACATTTCCCAAACTTCTCATTATTATGCCCATATCTCTGCAAGGGAGCATGGTGATGACACAAATAATGCATCATTTTGAAGCTGACATTGAGAGACACAACTTGTACACTGATATGTAGCCTCTGTCTGTCACATGTGATGAGATATTATGCTTTATCAATTATGAGAAATATTATATTAATCCTATATATGTGAATATCTCCATAAAGGAGCATCACACAGTAATGGTTAAGGAATCCTTTTAAAGCTGACATTCATACAAACAAATTAAATACAAATTGTGTGGGTCTACATGGTACATTGACCAAGACATTGTGCTTTGCTTTTCCAAAAGGGTAAAAAAATATGCAAATAACAGCATTCCTTGCCAAATATTTAATAATGACTGATACACACTATCAACATTTACACTGTTGGAAAGGGCAGTGTCTGTTGAACAACTTTCACATTTACATTTTTAGTCTAGCTATTATAGTTAAAGCGTTAAGAACATTTGTTTTCTGTATGGTTATTACAGATGGATTTTCTGAAAATGAGCTCAGGCTGCAATGTTGTTCCTATGGTGGAATTAAGCAGGTAGCTTTTTCTGAGCTGCTCCAGAGTGAATAAGTTAAAGGTCATGTTGCTAAATCCTAAGAGTCTTAGCATGAAACTGCACTTACTACAAGCATTCCTTACCCTGGAGGATGCTGCCATTTGTGCAGTCACTGAAACCTGTTTCAAAGCTGCTGAGAGCAGCCCAGCCTTACCAGGTTACTCATCCTACCATACATTCAGACACCAAATGGAGGGCTACACAGCCAAAGGAGGTGGAATTTCAATATTTATCAAAGACAAACACATACCCAGGCTGGTCAAACAGTATGTCACACAGGAGACACTCCAAGTGTAGTTAAATGTTGACAAAACACCTTTTCAAATCACAGCTAGCTACAGACCCTCAACCATGACTCTGGACCCCCACTCCAACTATCTGGACTTAATTAAATCCATCAAGATTCAACCCTCTACCCTGATCCTGGGTGACTAACTACCCAAACAGAGTGGAAGACCTATTCTAGCCCAAACACCACCGCCCAGAGATTCCTCGACTTTGTCTAAACCAATACATTGGATCAGTTCTTTGACACTCCCACAAGAGGTTAAAATATCCTGGACCTAGTACTAACTATCATGAGTAGCTACTGCAGCACCCCTACAGTGACATCCTCCTTAGTAAGATCCAACAATAAAGCGATCACCTTGGAAGTCACCATCTCCCCTGACCCGTCCCTTGCCAGATCAAACAAAAACATTTTTCTAAAGTTGACTACAATCTCCTGAGAGAAGGTATAAGTAGCTTCACACAGCCACTATCCCTTCAGTTGGAACTAGCACTAATGTCCACGCCTACAGCAAAAAACTATATGAGCACCTACATAGCTGCATGGGCTCAGCAATACCTGACAGGACCAAATCATCTTCCTCAAGGAACAGTAAACCTGTCTGGTGGACAGCAGCAATCAACAAACTCTATAATAAAAGGACAAAATTGCTGTCCAAGACCAGGAATAAGCACATGCCAAGTTGGAAGCAATCTCTCCTTAGTCTGACAACATCCACTAAGGACAATCACAAGGCCTTCTTCACATATGTCCACAAACTCAAAGTTAACACCCAAATCTGCTCTGAACTGGTGGTCAAGAACACCACATACACAAACGCCATAGATATAGCCAACCTGCTGACAGACAGATTCAGTGAAAACTTCAATCCCCTGTCCCCCCATCAGTAAATCAGGACATAAAGCAGCACCTGCCCCCCCCTCATTACCTGGGAGCAGGTCTTTAATGCCCTCTCAAAGGTAAAAAATACAGCCTCCATGGGACCTGACAACATCCTTGGCTGTGTCCTACATGAACTCAGGCAAGAGCTCTAAGCACGATTAGGCACCATATTCAACCAAAGCCTAAGCACTGGCTACTGTCATCTCTCTCCACAGACCCAGGCAATTATAGGCCCATCAGCCCAACTAGCCTGATCTGCAAAGCCATGGAACGCATTACCATAGACCTTATAAACAAGGACATTAACAACCTCCAAACACTTGTTTGGTTTTGTCAAAGGGAGATCAAGCCCATTAAACTTGGTTGACGTCTTTGAAACAGTCACCAAAGCCATGGACAAGGGGAAGACAGTGCAAATAACCTAACTCGTCCTAGCCAAAGACTTCCACACTATTTCTCACTCGGTCATAATAGATAAACTTTCCGAGCTAGGCATCAACCCGTAAGTTACCATATGGATAAGCTAACTGGATCACTGATAGAACCCATTCAGTCAAAATATGGGAAGCCACCTCTAGTAGTAGACCCATAATGAACGGTGCACCCCAAGGATCGGTCTTGGGGCCTCTACTGTTTGGGATATACTTTAATGAGGTGCCAGCCAAAAACACTGGTCTGTGGGTAACCAAGTCTCAAGATAACTACAAGTTGGGTGCTGTTTTAAATTCCCCTAGTGATGTGAACATCCTCAAGAGGGCCTTTACCCAAACTAATGACTGCTGCCAGAGGTATGGCCTCAAACTGAGTGCCAAGAAATACATCATTATCCCCTTTGGGGAAAATGGTGTCCCCACTAATTATCACATTAATAACAATGTACTAAGCACACAACTGAGTCGTGAGGGACTTGGGCACCCAGGTTGATAGCAACCTGAGTTATGACCACCACATCGCCTCGGTTGTATGGAAGACTTTCTACATAGCTCATCTCATAAGTAAGGGTATTTCATCCATGAACAAGGAGGTCATAACATCCCTGTATTCATCCCTTATCATAGCCATTATCGACTACAATACCCCCTTCGGCATGTACCTTGCCAAGCACATGCAGCAGCTGGACAGACCAGAGAAGTTCCTGACCAGTAAAATCCAGGGTCTCAAACACCTATCCTATACAGATAGGCTAAAAGCCCTATCCATGTACTCGGTCTCATACAGACTTGCCCAGATGTGAGCTATGTCTGGCTTACAAGGTCATCACAGACCAATGACCCAGCCTTAATGGAGTTGCTGAAAATCCATAAATCAAACTCCACGGGAAGAACCCACATGCATGGCCTCAACATGGTCTATGTTATTAACAAAACTTGTTGGCTGGCTAGATCTGTGCCCCAAGGACTCCACAATCTGTGAACAAGATGCCCTCTCCGTGTCAAGCAGAATACCTCACTAGCCCTCTTTAAGAGGAACCTGAATAAATGGATGGGAAACAGAAAATGCACCCCTGGGATCCTGTCTGCGTCCCAATCTGGACAGGGGAAATAGGTGCGGACTTTGTGGGAACATGGGCAAAATTCTTGGCTAGGATTATGAGGGCCTCCCGGTCAACAGCTTAGTATCATCCTATGAACCTATCCAAATGTTCTGCTGAGAACCTGTGCTCGACAACATAACCAGGATACTAGCAATACTTGAAGGACAGACCAACTACGGTCAGTTGGCTGACCTACCATCCCGATAAAAAGATGAACCAATTGGCTGTTTTATTTTTTTTCTCCATCCACCTCTGCCCATCACACTTCTACCCTGGCTGCTTTACTGGCCTATACGTCGCCCCAAGTGACATGCTTGCAGCTCACTCACTATCAGGAGTGATGGTCTAAGCACATCAGTGTGGCACTATCATGCAAAAATATATAATCGGGGCTTTCTTTTTAAACAATACACCCCCCCACATGCCTTCTGTGCCCCCAAGGGGTTACTTTTGAGATGCAAGGCTATGGCAAATTATGATATAATCAGTTGGCACTGCCACCTGCCATGCAACTCCCCAGTACACACTTGAGATTCTATTGATGCCTTCAAACTCATGCCTTCACCCCAGAGATGGTAGGGTAAACCTTGTCTTTCTCCTCTTCCTCTACATCAGACAACGTGTCTATGAAGATAAAGCACAGTGTGGTTGATGAATTAAATTCCTGCTGTGGATGAAAATCATCAAAAATGTTGATTTGCCAGAGCCAACAACGTCCACAACCAGAGCTAAATGCAAACCCAGTAGTAGTGTAATGAAGTCCCTTCCTGGTGATATATTTTGCCATGTCAAGAAGGCATAAATGAGGGAACCAGGCTAAGGTTCTACATGGGAAGTAGAGTGGTGAAGTAGTGTCAACACAGATCCTTTCAGG